>NW_027504000.1:0-30130 GCF_021521415.1 Bidens hawaiensis | reverse complement strand
GCAATAAATGGCATCACCACCACCACAAGGAGAAGGTAGTAGCAGCGAAAATGAGGCGTTTAACTTTGGGAAATTTTCGGACTTCATGATGTCCATCTTCGGGCCGGCCCGACCGCCTTACTCTTGATTGAGTCTCGTCTTACCAGGTGAAAACCGTTCTGTATATTTTTGTATAGTTGTTATCATTTTTGTTTTTAGGTATTTTTGGGTGGATGGGCAGAGGACGAAATACATGTGATTAAGTATTGTGGGTTGTGTTGAAAAGAAAGTTGTTTTTAAGCAGTTTATTTTCATTTTTCTCTAAACCGTACATTGGGGACA
Organism: Bidens hawaiensis; assembly: GCF_021521415.1. Lineage (NCBI taxonomy): Eukaryota > Viridiplantae > Streptophyta > Magnoliopsida > Asterales > Asteraceae > Bidens > Bidens hawaiensis. The sequence goes on along the minus strand of NW_027504000.1, from coordinate 29,809 downwards.
ATGTATCCCAAGTGTGGGGATGCGGAAAATTTCGTCTGTTTTGAAACTTTTCGTTTGATCTAACAAAAATAAAATAAAATAAAAAAATCTGAAAGTTTAAAATTTTTTAAAGAAACCGGAAAGTGGTAAGATGGCGGGGTAAGGTTTTGATCCCTTTTCATGGTCACAATTCCTTAAATAACATGTGTCTAGTTGTTTTTAAAAGGAGATTATGTAGTTTTCTAATCAAGGTTAGCATGCTTTCAGTGCAATAACTTGCATAACATGCTCTTTTACACTTGAGAATTGAGAAAGTAATGATTGGTGAGAAGGTTGATTCCGATAGAACTTGTACAATTAGTGCATTTAGAGATCTTAGCTTGGCATGAGTGCAAAAGTGATAGAGGCACATAGGTTAAGCCTCGTCTGGATGAGTGCGAGTGTGGGTTTGGGGGTTGGGCCTCATACATTACATATATGAGCGTGGATAATGAGAGGGACGGGGGGTTCGTTCCTTTAGAAAACTTTGTTGGGCTTATTCTTTCATTCAATCAACCCCGGTGTTATATTGCAAGACAATCCGACTTAATAGGTTTCTTTGTAATTGTTTTAGTATTTATTATAGGATGTATTAAGCAATATGTTTATTATGCTTTGATGTAAAAAAAATTGTGTTAGAGATGCAATGTTCAAGTATTATATAGTGAAAAAACAAAGTTAGTGATGTATATAGTTGGTTATTTCATTATTTACTTAGTAGTTTTGTAATAAGTCGGATCGGATCGTTTGAGCTACCTTAAATATTCCCTTCCATACCCTTACACATGGCTCCGTTATAACCCATTTTAAGACCTCTTGATTTGCATTCATGTCAAATCATTTACATAGGTGGAGATTTGACGATTGTACAAGTGTATGCGAGGAGAATTGATTATTTGTGAAAATGTATGTTTGATAACCAAGAAGAGGGTTAATGTGTAAATGTGTGTTATGTATGGGTAAAAACCGAAAGCATGATATAATGCTAAATATTTATGTTTCCCGTGTATATTTTAATTAATATTTTAATAGTTTTTGTTCGCTTTTAGTCGAGATTTGTATACTACTAGCGTTTTTATGTTTCGTAGGTTCCGGGGTTTAATCGTGATAAAAAGGGCGAAAAACGAGCTAAAACGAGCCGAAACGGAGATCCGGACGCATCAGGAAGGAACCGGACAGAGAACCGGTCAGACCGGGCCGGTCTGACCGGCCCCCATGGAAGAGCACGCCGCGCTGCGCCTAGGCAGAAGGCAAAAAGCCCTAGGCGCGGCGCCTAGGCACAACTGGGCTAAAATTATTTCGTTTTTGCTTATTGTCGGGCCTTGTTTTCGCTATTTAAACACCTTTAACTTAAACCTGACAAAACCTGAAAGCCACCAGCCGATTTTGGAGAGTTCTTGGAGCTATTTTACGCGTTTGTTGGTGATTTTGAAGGCGAGAGAACATCCGGTGAAAAGCTACACGTTCACGTTCGAGTTTACGGGTTTTATCATCTTCGATTCCCCGTTTCTTATACTTTCACCATGTTTTCGTTATTATTTGTTTTGTTTGATATAAATATCAATATGCTAGGCTAAATTCCATAGATTGCCTAGGTCGTGATGAACCTTAGTTCGGTTTGATTTTTATTTGGATTTTCGTTCCGTTATGGATATTATGTTCTAAGTAAACGGTTGAGTTTTATTTAGTTGATGCGTGTGATTGCTTGGTTTTATTTACTTGAATTTACTGTTTCACATTGCCCTTGTTGATTGTTTCATAGGATAGGGTTTTGTTAGGTCATTTACTGTGTGTTCTTAACTAGTTTATGATTGATATCGATTAAGATCATAGAAACAATAAAATCAATTAAACAAATAAAAGTGAGCTGCTAGTCTAAAAAGTTGTAAAGTGATAGGCTATTAATAGATCTTTGCTTGTCGGGATTGCTAGATTTAGTTCTTTGTAAGGAGTCCGTCTAGATTTGATTGTCAGCTTAGTCTATTAAATTAATTGGGTTTGTTTTGCTATCTTTTGAATTCCGCGCTGTAAGGTAGGTTTTCGTTATAAAAGATACTTAGACATAAGCGTTAAATAACCGTAAGAAAGTTTAATATAAACCTGGTGAGTCTTAAAACTTGTTAGAAATCCATAGGCATCTTCTTGAAGTTCAAGGGTCCTGTTCGGGTTTTCTGTCAATGGTCTATCTTTTGATCCCGGTTCCATAACTTGCGTCTTTCCATTTAAATTAATAACCGTAACTTTGGGGATTCCGGCCTGGGTAGTTAATCTAATCATCTGAATTAATCCAAGTTTTCTAAATTGTTTATTAGATAAATTAAATTAGGTTAAGTTTAATTAATTAATTAAGTTTAAGTAATGATTATCTTTTATTATTATAATAATTAGGTTTAGGGTTTATTATTATATTAATTAGTTTATTAATAGTTTAATTAAAGTAATCATTAGTTAATATTAGAGTTTTAATTAATTAGGTTTAATCCCCCTCAAATATTATTAATAAATAGTCCGTGTCTTGTAGTTGAGTCTAATTTGCTAGTTTCGTAATTTAAAGAGTCTCGTGGGTTCGATATCCGGACTTACTTAGCTGTACTAGAGTCGACCGGTTCACTTGTCGGTTAGTAGTTTAAGGGTCTAGAGTATTACTTAGTGTCTAGATTAGTATAATTTTAGTTATTTATTTTATAACTACTTCAAGCACATCAAAGCATGTTAGGTTTGGTTAGAACTCAATGGTTTACATAGAACACCAAGTTTACTAGTGTAACCGATAGAAATGAGGGAATAGGGTATGACTTGGGACCTTAACTGAATCGGAATTGTTGGTAAGATTGGTGGTTATAATGAAAAGTAAAAAAAATGTGTTGAGGTGTTTCTTGGGGGCAAGCAACGGTTAAGTGTGGGGATGTGAGGGGTGCATCAAAGTATGACCCGTAAGTGTGTTTAATCGCTATAAAATGATATGCATTAAGTGTTAATTTCACGGAATTCGGATAACTACTATTTTGTGGTTAATTGCAGGCTAAAAGGAAGTTCCGGAGTCATTACGGTGTATAACGAAAAAACCAAAGGAACCGGCAAGTCAAGAAGGTCAAAATAAGTGAAATAGGGAGTTTGTGGCTGAAGTCCACCGTGGCCCACGGTCCAGACCATGAGCCACGGTCCAAATTGTCAAAAAAAAAAACATAGGCCACCGTACCGTGGCGGGTATGGCCACAGTGGCTCACGGTATGAACCGTGGGCCACGGCTCAACTTATCCAGAACATCACCATGACCCACGGTGTGAACCGTGGGTCACGGTCCGGCAGTTGTGACTGCTGATTTAAACATGTTATATTCGTTTTTGCCTTGTCTTTTCATCTATCTTCCATGCTAGAACACCTTAGAGACGAATTGTGGAGTCCAAGAACAATATTTTGGGATTGTAATCATTAGCTTGGTGTTTGTGATTTGTATGCACAACCTAATTGATGTGATTATGAAACAAACTATGTGTGGCTAGTTCTCTTTATGTTCTCTCTCGAATTGTAAGGTCTCAATTGACTATTTGTGAATCGTTTATGTTATTTGTGGGATAGTAATTTTATCATATGATTGTATTGCTATGGTGATTGTGAGTTTGTTTTGTAATTGTTAGTATAGTATAAATTCGTGTTCTTGACTATTCGTTCTTGGTGCCATAGACAATCAAGATTTATTAGAAGAGAATTAGGGTTAACTATATTAAACTGATTATCGAGTGACAACCTTGCATTTTTATAATCCAAGTACTTAGTCCTCTTTTATCACTTTCAAACACATTCTCACGAACTATGTCTATGTAGTTCATCCCAAAAGTAAATGTTAACATTATCAATATTGAAAACCTGAAATCGGGAGGGAGCATTCTTTTTATTAATTCAGTTAAAATCGTTAAATTTTTTTCAGTTATTTTCGTTAATCAAAATCCACAAATCAATTACTTGAATTTATTTTATGCATTTAGTTTAATATAGATTAATTACAAATACATCTAGTAACACATTTTTCACAAACTCCTTGTGTTCGACATCCGCTTACTGCAATCTAATTAGTTATAATCGTTTTATTTTTTAGTGAGTCTACGACCTCACGTCACTTACCGACAACATATTTACTTGCTTATTGGTTAAATTGTTTATCTCACTTGACACAGCTTGCTCTTTTATAGAATTATTATTATTATAGTGTCTTAAATCTGGTGTTATATTCACTCAACCTAGTGTTGACAAATTGTTTTTGTATTTTTAACGCATATGCAGGTTATCGCATTATATGATTATCAAGATTGTATGGAGACACTTAGGATTTCATGCTAGAGAGAAGAAACAAGAATTTAGATCTTATTTTGTCTTTACTTATTTTAATGATATTTTATGTATTATAATTATTTGAATTTTGTTGTACTATTTAGATTGGAATAATAGATATCATAAATTTTAATTTTGCATGATAGTACCTTGAGAGCTGTGAGCAATCAGCTCACGCCCCGACATTTCCGCCTTAGGTTGGGGTGTGACAGAAACTCACATGGATCTTGTTTCTCTCAGAGTTAACTATAACACCTCTCCTTAGCTGCACACGGCTAGATCATATTTCTAGGTTTATGAAGTATTTTAACTTAGTCAATGGGATACTGTTTCACCTACGGACGGGGGTCTGGGGGAAGTGCCTCTGGCAGTAGAGTCCTAGGGGCGGCATCCCCTAGCAGGGTTAAAGGGGCAAAGCCCTTGACCGGGGTTAAGCTGCCAAACAAATCGAATCAAGTTTAAACAATCTAATCAAATCGAATTTGGGAAAACAAATTGAATCAAAATCTAGCAAACGAATATAATAGAATTTTGGCAATCTAATTGAATCGAATCCTAGCAAACGAATTAAATCGAATTCTGGCAAACGAATCAATCAAATTTAAACCAAACGAATCAAATTTTAGCAATCGAATCGAATTTTTATAAATTCAATTCGAACCGAGTTTTCATACTCTATCGTTATAAACGTTTTCCTTCAACCCCTTATGACCCGTTTTACCAAGATAACGAGTCACGGGTCTTAACAACTTCACCTATCAGTTCTTACACGGTCCGAACATCACCCGTTTGTCCCAAATCGCACCCAATAACCCATTTAAGGAAATTTTGGGTTTTTCTTACATTAGATGGTCTGATTTGCCTTAGTATCAAATCTTAAGGCCAAATGATATCTAAAACCTAACCTTTATATCAAAGATGTACATTTTTGGTTTCCGATTTTGCTTCGGATCTGATTCAACACGTGACTCTAGACGTGTTCTTGTTTAGCTACGGAAATCGGCTATAAACCACCCTCGTTCTTGATCGGATCTGGATCCAAAATGAAGGAGAGTGTGTGTTTTTTTGAATGTGTGGAGGCAAATGCGGAAATGAGGGTTTAGGGTTTTAGGGAAGGTTTAAGGGTGTTCAAATACCCCCAACACCATAGACCTAAGGCCCATCACCTTCCCTTAATCAATCTTTTATTTTCCAAGCTCACACTATATTATTATTTAACCCAACTAAATAATAACACACCACTGAGTAAACAAAATTTTTTTATTTATTATTATCAAAAATAGGATGTTACATTTCTTGGTTATAAAATTCAGTTAAGTGAATAATCTTTCAAATTCAATTGGTATCACACAATATGGACTTGATTTTATACCCAAAATGACTACACGATTTTATGTCAAAAGTGTACTTTTTCAACAAGATTTATATCCCATAGAAGAGCACATAACTTACTCATGTCAACGCCAAATCTAGTGATTCTTTTTGAAAAAATGCTCGGTTTAAAATTTGTATTTACTCTCCACATGAAAAGGAGTATAGGTTAATCAAACATAAGTTTTTCATAATCTGTCTCAGATTTAGTCAATATTAAATAGATTTTAACCCCTCATACACCTTCAAAAATTATCAGCCTTAGTTTTTTTGGATCCTAATACATATAAGCACATGTGATTAAATTTTAAATCAAAACTAGGTTTGATAACCCGCGCGTTGCGCGGGTTTGTGTATAGAAAGTTCGACCTCCTGGCCGGGGAAACTGTGAAAAAACCTTAAGAATTCCATTACGTGTATCACATACATTTACAAAGGCTATAACTCATTAGTGACGAAACATGGAAAAACCTTTACACAAACAAATCTATCCTTTACTTATGTACTTTACTTGTATCCTTTGAAATCAGCTCCAAATTTGTATTTTAGTGTGTTGTACTCTCCTGAAATCAGCAACTCCAATTTTGTTTCTTAAATGTGCTGTGCTCTTTTGAAATTAGCAGCTTTATATGAAAATAAAACAACCGTTAACCAAACTCAAGATTCCAAACTGTTTGCCCTTATCTTAAAATCAATACTACATTTGCGAAGACAACTAAAATCAAGCCCTTATTTATAGGTATTTTGACATCTGATTAACCTTTCCGCTCAACTTAAAATCAACTCCTATTAGATTAACATAACTAAAGTAATTGTAAACAATAAAATGCAGTATTACACTCAAAATCAATTAAAGTTGTGACTCACCTTCTTTTATCTTCTCTAAAGAAGCTTAGAGGGTCTTCCTCTTTGTCTTCTTTGACCACTGCACCCCTGAATAGTGCATACAAGAGAACCCATAAATCAATCAAATACAAAACAAAAGTATTAAAAAATAATTAAAGAAAGAATTTTTTTTTTACGGTGAAACAAAAACTTGCCCTCCCAAAAATTTATAAATTGATAATTGATTTTAGTATTACGGTGAAACAAAAACTTACCCACTTGGTCAATCATCAATAATTCAATATACTACACTTGTGAAACCTGTAGATCGATTTTGACTAAGTGATTCATGAATTCTCGGATTGCTTATTATAGAATCCTTTTCTATTTCAGTTTCATTTGATTTGTATATTTCTCACGGTATAAATAATGGAATTTTCTTTCCTTTTAAAAGTTCTTTTAGTATTTGTTTTACAAATAGAAATGCTTTTTCTTTTTTATTTTTATTTTTTTTAAAGCTCTTCAAACTCTAAAATTAAATTTTCTTATTTTGACTTTATAGTCTATATCTTTCAAAATTGGTTCAAGGAAGGTGTTTTTCGCGGAGCACCAAAAGGATATTCCGTTTCCATTCCCAAAACTGTTAAAAAACAAGAATCAAAATCATCTTGTTGCTTTTAATCTCTATCAGAGATTCGTAGCTTAGATTTATGCCAAGGTTTCAAACGAAAAGGATATAGGATTTTGATCTGAAAACCTTCGCTGAACCAATTTTTAGGAAATTCTGTTTTGGAAAATTGAAGACCATCATAGCTACACTTTAGATAAATTTCATGAGTAAAAAAATTGATAAATTAGTATAAATTCATGATTTGCACTTATGTTCTAGTTTTACATAATAGCAGTGGCTATTAGTATGTTTTTTTACAAACAAACACGCACCTGGATGTGAAAACCATCACTGCTGTTGATCACTCATGGTGTTTGGACCTCCATTGATGGGTTATGAAAATTGCTTTCCAGCTTGTTTCATCTAATAACAAAAAGGTCGAACAACTTCCGAGTCAGAATAAATAATCATGATGAATGGGCACACTATCAATACTTTCGATAGTGACATCTAAAAACATGAATACTTAAAAAGGTAAGCATTGGAGATCGATTTATGTCTTCAGACTCCGACACCCTTGTTGCCTGGGCTTCCAAAGCGGGGACTGGCTACAATCACACCTTCGCCGTCGCCTAGGGCTTCCAATATAAAGCCCAGAAACAGACTAATCGTAGACGCAACAGTTGAAATCGGCATGAAATCTGTTAAATTTGTCACAAATCACCTAAAATTAAACACATGAACTTCACGATATTCAAAATTGCTAGTGAAAGTTAAAATTCATCCAAGGTTCTCATATTAGTACTTCACAAAATGTGGCCCTGAAGGGTTGGGTCTACAAATTTGGACCCCATACATTGCAGCAGAAGCGTTAAATCAACCCAAATAGAACCTAGAAGATATTACCATGAACTTGTTGAAAATATGCAATTGAAAATATATCAATGCTACCGTTTACTTGTAATTTGCATATTAGTTAACATGCTACCCACTAATGACTAACCAAATATGAGCCAAAGCAAAATCCCTTTTGTATATTTTGGCCCAAGACAATATCCCTTTTGTATGGTTTGACCCAAGACCTGCACTCAATAACAATTTTCAAGAACATGTAAATTTCAAACTCCAATACATAGCTTTGTGCAAACTAATTAAAACTTCCAATTACCTTATAAATTTCAACAACGGAATCACAGATCTAAAAGAGTTTTAAAACAAAGAGTGTACATACGTTCAATGTTCTTTCCAAAGGCTCATCAGATGCACAAAATATCCAAAAAGTCAAAGATCAACATACAACCACATAGGCATGAATTTATGTTGGGCTTTTAATTTTTAACAAAAAATAACCCCCATATCACTATCACCAATTGCAAAAGTACTCGGTTAGCTCAAAGAATGCGGAATAAACACGGCTGGGAACGTCGGCTCCGCCACCGCAATCGCCTAGAAACCCGGCAACAGTCAAGGCATCGCAGGTTTCCAAAATGACCTCTGAAAGAATAGAGAGAGAAAATGGTGGGATGATTTATTATGAGATCTGTGTTTTCATAAAAATTTGTAGAAGAGCACGTGTAAAGTAACAGTGATACGTGGAGCAGGCTGAGCTCATGAGATAAATTTCAACTAAATAAACCAAATGCACAGCTTTAAAACAATAGGTTACAACCCTAGAAGCAAAAGTGTGCAAAAAACACTTGTACAAAAGTTGTAAATTAGTATGTATATATAACAATTTCGTTTGGTATATGAAAACTATGTCACTTTAGACCCTAAAATTTACCCATATTCTGTTAAGGATAAGAGATTTCATAAAGTGATAAATCCAAACCCTAAGGTACAAAATCCTATTTTAAATGTCACACGTCTCACGGTAAAACCCTGTTAGTCGAAGATCACACCCTTAATTTTTGACTAACAGAGTTTTACCGCGAGGCGTGTGACATTAAAGTGGTATGAGAACTTGTAAAATTGTAGTAACATGTTAATGTACATAATTACATTTACGTACTTTAAACGATAAATCACATAACGGATCACCAACGGTTCATCGGGATACATATTAACAATAAACGCATACACCATCGAGCCTAACATGTCGGTGGACTTTATACAATATCAAATTGTAAGTTGATATTATACTATGTGATTCCAAGTAACCATAACCGATTAGGTCGCGATTAGGAGATGTCCCGCACTTGTTTTCGATATTAGCTGGCTATCTCGCTTGGAAACACGCCCCCCTTTAACACTTTTAATATTTTATAAAACCCGGGGGAGAAACATACTAACATATGTTTTATAAGTAACACACTCATACTCGTTTTTATACGGTAGTATAAGAAACACACTCGTACTCATTTTTATACCGAGGTATAAGAAACACATCCACACTCGCTTTCTTGAAGAAAAGTGTTTATACGAAATGTTATCGTATCTACCTCACTATACGTTAATAATTAAATGAAAACGACTTTATGTAAGCATGAATTTTTTTCGTTAGGACCCTTTATTGTTATATAACCATTAGCTATCTTATGCCATTGGAAGTATCGATAGTACTATTGGGCCCAACAAGCCTCATTGATCGCTCCAACATCGTAATACGTGCGAATGTTTATTATCCAAACTTCGTTGGGGCAACTCGTATGTGTCTGGTTTGGTTATAAGCTCATGCTATTACATATCATTTGTATGTCTTGCAAGCTTACGAATTGGTCATATTTCATTTATGTTCGTTCATGATACACACACACACGTATATATATTGTTTTCAAGGATACATTTTCATATATTATGGCCACATTCATATCTTTTTCAAGGACACGCTTTCATACATTATGGCAATGTCCATATCGTTTACAAGATACATTTCCATACATTATGGGCATGTTTATATTGTTTTCAATGGTATGAATTTCATTGGTTATGTCTACGTTTAAGGGGCACAATTTAATACTATGACCACATATACATTCTCAACATATTTATGGGAAATGGTTTTACATTATGACTACAAAGCCTGTGAAAGTGTTGACAATTTTAAGTACGTTCTTCAGGTAATTAAGGCACAACCGTATAAGTAGAAAACGTCATAGGAAAACATGCACTCACAAGAGTCGTATACACATTTTTGAGGATTTTACTTCCCAACGTGTTGGGTCTATGAGTGAAATCTTAAAAACATAAATGTTTTAATACTTAAACTTGATTTTGAGATATAAACTCTGAATTTTAATCTATGTATCCAATTGTGTGTTTGAAATAATCGTATGCTTTGACAACCATGTTCGTCGCCCCCTCGCGATTCCGCCATGGCGGGATGTGACACATGGTGGCTCAGTTGCATGTAAAAGTCATGACAGAATTACCTTTACTATTTTTGTTACATTTCTTTATTAATCATGTGACTGATTAAACTTTATTTTCTTCAAAGCTCACCCCAAAGATGCCCCTCTATGATGAGAGGGCTTCGAAGCCCCTTTAATTTTTTTTTATAAAACTAAAAAACCAACAAATTTATTAAACTTATTATACAATAATAATAAAAATCAAACTAAATTAAACTAAAAAACATATAAATAAAAAAACATATAAAAAACGTACAAAAAAAACTAATATTCGACGTCCTCGTCCTCGTTTGCGTATTTTGCCATTATCCTCGCTTTTTTTTATCCAAAAACGCCCGCGTGGCCGGATCTAGATGCAAGAGATCCTTTGCGAGGAGCTTGAAATCCTTCTCCTGTTGCCGCTCCAAGTTAGCCTTCTTTCTTTCTTCATGCATGGCTTTGTATTCCGCATGCATCGCTTTTCTTTCTTCATGTATTATCTCGCGTTCATTTTTCGAGTGTTTTTTCTCCTCGCGAAACTCTTTAAGTGCAAGCTCTAAGTTGTCAAACCGCGCGCTCACATCGGAACTCATCGAGGATGTCGTTCTAGACGAAGATCGGGATCTATCTCGTTCTAGACGAAGATCAGGATCTATCTCGTTTAAGTTAAATTGAGAGCCGCCGTGTTGGCCTTGTCTCTTCCTACCGAGCGTGGCAACTCATCCGGTTATCAAAAAGAAAATCGGGATCTATCTCGTTTAAGTTAAATTGAGAACGAGTATCCGACCCGGCTTGAGACGACGATTGATTGGCCGAATTAGACGGTGTTTTGACCGTTTGGACGGTTGCGGTGAAGATGTCGGGACCAGATGCCACTTTGGCGAGCTCGTGCATTTCCTCCAAATTTTTAACATGCCGAAGTCGTGACCATGAAGACCCTTGTATTGTTTCAAGCAAGCCTCAAGGAGGTCAGCATCATTTGTGCCGCTTCCTTTGTTGTATGTAAGGCGATTGTGAATTTTGGAGAAGTTCATTTTTAAAGCCATTGCCTTCCATTTGTTGGAGACGGAATCATCCTCGCGGTAGCGACCTCGATCCATTATCTCAAAGAACTTACCACATTTCTACCCAAAATGTCGCGATGCATTTACCGTCACCTACAATACATATAAAAGCTTTAGTATTATTAAACAAAAAAAATAAAACATGAAATATATATAAATAATGATGATTTACCTTCAATTGAGTCTTCGGATGAGTCGATCCATGCTTGCGCCAACGCTTCTTCCTCATCGTCTTCCCACTTTTTTCTCTTCGCCCTTTCGGTAGTTGTTTGATCGGCATCAACCTTCTTTTTATGACTTTGTTTGCGACGAACCTGCGATTCGTCTACTTGGGGTTCGGGAACTTGGGTATCGGGGTTTGGGGTGTTTGGGTTTGGGTTGGGGGAGGCATAAATGGCATTGGCATTCGATACAACATATCGTTGGCAGACGATTGCATGGTTGGAGGCATTGCGGGTCGTTGTTGGTCGGCATATAAAGGGTTATGAGGTTAATTGTTATTTGAGAGCACACTAGCCCAAAACAATTGAGCCGGATCTCACGGGTTGGGTTCAGGTTTGAGCTCGAGCTTGTGAAATTTGAGAAAAGATCTATAGTATAGAGCTGAGAGATTTTTGTGAAATTTGAGAGCTTGTTTGAGTGAAATTTGATATTTGTTTGAGTAAAAATTGAAAAATGGGTTGTATTATATAAAAAATAATTAAATTAATTTTTTTTAAATTAGCCGTTAACTAGCCGTTTGAGGGGGAGGGGGGCACATATTTTCAAGAATGGCGTCGGCCGCTGGGTTGATAGGGGAAGATGGCGTCACACCACCAAAGATGCCCCTTAATGATGTTGAGCGTCCTTACGGCGCTCACCATCCTCCAAACCCCGCCCCATAACGACCCCTCTTATGTATGTAGCTTAAAATAATCCCAAACACACCGAATAATTATGCTTATGCTCGGAACAACCCTTAAAAATCCCTCTAATTAATTGATCGCCTCCAGTAGATTTACGATACGTGGAAGCCACACTGGAAGGAAGCCGTACGACTGATTTGACCCAGTCACTACATATATACATACATACATGATACATACACCTACCAACACTCTCATTATTTCTTCCCTAAAACCCTAAACGGTAATTATTTTTCAATTTCATTTCCGTCAACGATCTCTCTCATTTCGTTTTTTAATCGCTAACTAATCCACCTCAATTTTATTTTAGTTGATTACTTTAACCTCACTTCTAATTAGCATGCATGTTTGGTAGATAATTGCTTGTAATGCCTATGATTGTTGATTTCTTAGGGTTTTAGGGCTCAGGTTTGTTTTGCTGGTTGCATTGTTTAATACTTGAAGGCTTCTTGTGGGTGTTTTTCAAGTTGCATTGTATAATGCATTTTAGTTTTGACAGATAAAGCTTCTGGTCTATACATTAGGTTAAGTAACTGAGTAATTGCTAAATTTACCTGAATTGTTGATAAACTATGGAATCCTTGTTGTTGTTGTTGTATGTTGTAGTTGATTACTTACTTTTGCTCTGTTGCTCTTCTATTAACATGCATGATTGGAAGATGATTGCTGTAGTTTGCCTGTAATTTGCATGATTGTTACTTACTTAGGGTTTTTGAGTGTTTATGGTCTGTTTTAGGGCTCAGATTTGGTTTTACTGGTTGCATTGTTTAATATTTGGAGACTTGTGAATGTTTTCTCAAGTTGCATTGTGTAATGCATTTGAATTTTGACAGATATAGCTTCTGATGTATATATTAGGCCAAGTAAAACGACTAAATCAGTGTTAACATCTAAATTTCTGTGTAGCAGTGTAGCACTAAGTTTGTAATTCACTAGTTGTGTTATGCATTATCAATTAACTTCAAGATTAATATAGTGTTAGCATCTAAATTATGTTTAGTACTTAATTATGCGTCTAGACTTTAAGTTTGGTTATGAAGAGTAATTATGATCGCTGTCAAAAATGATAATACTTTCTAGTAGTAGCTGTTGTGTTTGGTAGCTAATGTTTATGGATTTATGTTATTATATCTTCAAATCATCAAGGATTCCTGTGGATGTAAAAGATGGAGACAGTAAATGGTGAAGGTGCTAATGGTTCCTCACACTTAACACTGCCAACAAGTGCACCTTTGTGTGAAGTTATAGAACTTGATGTGGAGACAGATCATGAAAATGGTCTAAACCATTCGATTATTAGTAGGCCTGGATTTGGAAGCAGTGGAAGACCTATTCCGTTGCTTGTTAATCACTTCAAAGTTTCTGTCAAGAATCCAGATGAGATATTCTACCAGTACAGTGTATGGTATTGAAGTTTTGGTTTTTGTTTTTTCATAATCTTTATAGTCAAGCATGTATTTCTATAATGCCGTGTTAATGCAGGTATCCATCACTTCTGAAGATAACAGAGCAATTGAGAACAAAGTTTTAGGAAGAAAGATTCTTGACAAATTATACCAAACATGCTCGTCTGAACTTTCTGGTAAGAAATTTGCATATGATGGAGAGAAGAGTTTGTATACTGTTGGGCGTTTCTCAAAAAACAAGTATGGGTTCAAGGTTGTTCTAGAAGATTCTTATGCAAACCGGTGTGTCAATCTTTTCATACTTGTTAACTTTGCAGACCTGTAGTTGAGTATATTTACTCTTTGAAGATTTTAGCTAAAGTAACTTTAATTTTTTCTGTAGTGGAAGCCCTGCTCATGATGGGATTCCCAGTGAATATGGTAAAAGGGCAAAACAGTCTTTTCAGGAGAGTAGGTTCAAAGTAGAGATCAGTTATGTTGCTAATATACCCTTAAAGTCGGTTGCTATTGCCCTTCAAGGATCAGAGACTGAAAAACTTCAAGATGCATTGAGGGTTCTTGATACCATATTGAGACAACAAGCAGCTCAAAGGCACTTTCTTATTTTCTTTCCATGAGTGCTTGTCGGTATTTTGTTTTTATTATATTTTTAGCTTATTATGTCTATTATTGATGCAGAGGATGCCTTTTGGTTAGACAATCATTCTTTCATGATGACTCAAGGAACTTTAGTGATGTTGGAGGGGGTGTCACAGTATGCAGTGGATTCTTTTCTAGTTTTCGTCCGACAATTGGTGGTTTGTCATTGAATATGGGTATTTCCTTTGTTGACTTTACAGTCTACTTATGGTAGATGTCCTTCATTTGATTATTTATTTATTGCATTTGTTTGTGTAGATGTATCATCTACAATGATTATTACTCCTGGTCCGGTGATTGATTTTTTAAAATCTCACCAAAATGCACGTGATGCTCGGTCTATTGACTGGCTAAAGGTAATAACACGGTTATAGACATAATTTTCTTTCCATTTACTCACTTGCAGTATATGTGCATTTACTTAACAGGCCAAGGAAGTGTTAAAAAACTTGAGAATTAAAACAACACATAGCAACAGGGAGTTCAGGATCACTGGGATGAGTGAAAAACCGTGCAATCAACAATTGTAAGTTTTTATCTTTTTTGATTGTATGTCTGTAACTCCCAATTGTGTGACAACTGATATTTTTTGTTTATTTTAAGGTTTTCTATGAGGGTGAAAAAAGAAAACGGTACATATGATGATGACCAGACTGTAAATATTACAGTTCTTGATTATTTTACCAAGCACCGTAAGATTGAAGTTAGTTACTCTGCTTACTTACCATGCATTGATGTTGGTAAACCAAAGAATCCAACCTATTTGCCTGTGGAGGTTGTATCTTAATTTAACCTTTCCATTCTCTGTATGTTTTTTATGAGAACCTTCTAATTATATTATTTTCTCATGGTTTGTAGCTTTGTTCTCTTGTTTCACTTCAACGGTATACGAAGGCATTATCTACATTGCAGAGAACATCTTTAATTGAAAAATCTAGGCAAAAACCTCGAGAGAAAATGCAAGCTATCACAAATGTGAGTCTTTATTACACTGTTCATCCTACATATCATGGAGGTAGCCTGGGCTGGTTTAGACCTGTAAATGAACCAAACATTTTGCGAACCCTTCTCCCTTCGGTTGGGTTGACCATAAACATATATATTTTTTATTATTTTGTTAATACTCAAAGTTGTTAAGTAAAATGATCCAGGAAATTGTCCATACTAAAACACTTTAGGCGACTTTCGACCCATTTGACCCGTTAGGGTTAAAACATAAGCTAGATCGGTCTGCTTATAAGAAAAATGTTTAATATTTAACACATCGCCGTCTTTTTATTTTGTAATTTGATCAGTTATTTAACCTATCAGGCTATGAAAAACTATCATTATGATGATGACCCTTTACTAGCTTCATGTGGAATTTCTATTGAGAAACAATTTGCTCAAGTTGAAGGCCGTGTTCTTGAAGCACCAAAGGTTGTTATTTACTTTTATTTTATAATGCATATCTTTATATTTCTGGAAATGTGATCACAATATCCTTCACATTTGATATCTTTGCGATTGTAGTTAATAGTTGGCAATGAAGAAGACTTATCTCCTAGTAATGGAAGATGGAGCTTTAAAAACAAGGTATTTTTATGTATATTCTTATACATGTTAAATTATAAAGAATTGCAGCTAATGCATCTATTCTTTTTCAAATTTTTCCTTGCAGAAGCTTTTTAGTCCCATCAAAATAAAATTTTGGGCAGTTGTTAATTTCTCTGCAAAGTTTGACGCAAGTTTTATTTCACGGGAACTCATAAACTGTGGAATGAGTAAAGGAATTGTAAGTGAAGAATTCGCTAATTCTTTGTCTGCTTTTATTTCAAATGTTTTGATTTTGTTTTTATTTTTCTCAGATTATTGATCGTCCATTTTCACTAATGGAGGAAGACCCACATAATCGAAAATACGGTCCCGTAGTACGTGTGGAAAAAATGTTTGACTATCTTTTGACAAAGTTCATACGTCCTCCTCAGTTTCTTCTTTGCATATTACCAGAGAAGAAAAACTGTGACTTATATGGTAATTACTAATTCGTCTATTTGTTGTATAAAATGCATTACATCTAAATAATGTCAACAGTCACACCTATTTAATTTTTATATTTAATTTATGAAGGTCCTTGGAAGAAAAAAATGTTTAAGTGATCATGGAATTCCTACACAATGCATATGTCCACTTAAGGTCACTGATCAATATCTCACGAACGTGCTTTTGAAAATTAACTCAAAGGTATTGAACTAAAATCTATATATTCTTTTGTTTATCTATAAACTTATATCAACTTATATATTTTTGATTTTTCTGTCTTAAGCTTGGTGGGATCAATTCTTTGTTATCAGTAGAGCAGTTATCTTGTATACCCATCATACATGATACTCCAACAATGATAATGGGGATGGATGTATCTCATGGGTCACCGGGTCGACCCGATATCCCGTCAATTGCTGCGGTACTGCTTTATACTGTATTCCTTCACGGGCCACTTCTTGGCTTGTAAATGAACCTGATGAACACGAACGCAGCATGTGCGTGTTTGTTCGTTTAACTTCAACCGAACAAATGAACAAACAGTAACACTTAAACAAACAGATTTTCTTGTTCCTGTTCGTTTGTTAAGAAAATGAATGTGTTCGTGTTTGTGTTTGTTTATTTTCGTTCGCTAATATACTAAACAATGGTTCACGGACATAAGCGTATACCAATTTAAATTAAACGTGAATATCCAAATTAAGGTCTTAAATATCATTATCTTTACATCCAACATTTTAAAAGTTAACAAAGAGTTCTAAAATATGAAAATTAAATTGATTTCAAAGTAATATTAGTAAGAAATAAATTTGGCAAACGTACGAACGTAAATGAACAAACATAAACGAACGTAAATGAACGATTGAAACATGTGTTCATGTTCCTGTGTTTATTTAAATGAACAAAAGATTGTGTTCATGCTCAATCCTTAATTAAATGAACGAACAGTAACGAACTTCCCGCCGAACAGTTTAGGATGGTTCACTGAGCATTTGGTTTGTTCACAGGCCTATTTATTTTGTTTCTTTACTGGGTGGTTATTTATTATCTTGTTTTTTTTTTTGTGAAAAACGAGTACGTTTCTAGATTGTTGGATCTCAATCTTGGCCGTTGATTTCAAGATATAAAGCATGTGTTAGGTCTCAATCATCAAAGGTGGAAATGATTCAAGGTTTGTTTGAACCACAAGAAGATGGAACTGACAATGGCATGATGAGGTAGTTTTGTAAATATTTGTATGTTTTAAGATAATTACATGGTCCGTAAGACCCAGTTTTTTTTTACTTTACTTGTTCAACCTGTTTGGTCATATTTCAAACAGTGAACTACTTCTGGAATTTTATCGAACAAGCAATAAACACAAACCGACTCAAATTATAGTCTTCAGGTATCAGTATTGTCGGTATCTTTTTTTGATGAAAATTGCATCACCTTCACATAGTTTTATGCAATTGTCTTATTTTTATTTTTATTTTCACTCAGAGATGGTGTGAGTGAATCCCAGTTTAATCAAGTTCTGAATTATGAGTTGGATCAAATGATCAAGGTATGTGTATTATGTTCTCTTTATGAGTGGGTCAGACGGGTCAAACTAAAAGTTTTAGGTAAATACAGGCTTACCAGTTGCTGGGTGAGGGTGATCCACCTAAGTTCACAGTGATCGTGGCTCAAAAGAGGCACCACACAAAACTCTTTAAAGCTAATGGCCCTGAAAATGTCCCTTCTGGTCTGTTTTTTTATTAATTATTATTACTTTTACTTGTGTTTTTTCTGTTTAAACTACGAAAGAAACCCCTCTTTCTATGGTTATGCATGTTCAGGTACCGTAGTAGACAATAATGTTGTGCATCCAAGAAACTATGATTTTTACATGTGTACTCAACCAGGAATGATTGTGAGTTCCTAAAACCCATTTATTATTATTTATTTATCTGCTTTTATATTATGTAATAAGTCTAGATCTATTTGCTCTTTAGTTTTTACTCCATTTGCTGGCATTACATATTAGTGGGGACAGTTGGGACATAATGTTTACTTGTTAAAGGATATTATAAACACATTTACTTGAGAATGGGTCAATTTGTGTTATGTTTAATCTTTAATGGGTGAAATAGATAAACAAATACTATTAGCTTCAAAGTTGAAACTTTTTCCCAGAGGATACTATTAATGTTTGAAATATTCTAAATAGTTTTATTGAAAAATAGATTTCTGTAATCATATAATTTTCGTAATCATAACTGACAGTGGCACTAAGTAATGGGCCTGTAAACGAACTGAACATACCGTGTACTGTTCGGCAGGAAGTTCATTTATGTTCGTCTATTTAATAAACGAACAAACACGAAGACGTGTCTTGTTAGTTCATTTATGTTTGTTCGTTCACGTTCATTTATGTTCGTTATTTTAAGTTTGTTTAAGTTCTTTCCTTAACGTTCGTTATTACGTTCATTTGACCTTTTTTTGGCCTTTTACAATTTAGTCTAGTTTTAATAGCTATTTAGGCTCAACACATAGTTATCCACGATTACTTTTACTTGTTTTTAGGCCGATTATGTTCGTGAACCGTTCCTTTATACAGTTAACAGACGAACATAAATGAACACAAACAATTACATTTTCTTAGCCAACGAACTAGAAAATCTTGTTCATTTAATTGTTCGTGTTTGATCGTTTGTTCGGTTAAAGGTAAACAAACGAACACGAACATGCTCCGTTCTTGTTCGTTCTGTTCGTTTACGAGCCTATTGAGTATTTACATAGAATTTAGAAATCTTTATATATTTTTTATTTGCAGGGTACTTCTCGTCCCGCACACTACCATGTCTTGCTTGATGAGATTGGTTTATCTCCTGATGCCTTGCAGAATCTGATCCTTAACCTATCATATGTGTGAGTATTCAAGCTAGGGATTTATGTTATTCCATGTCATGTGATTTTCAGAAAATAGCTAGGGCATTTTTGTCAATTCAATAATTTTTTTTTGTTTGAAAATTATTTTTTCTTACAAAACAGTGAGAACTTGTTAGTTGTTAGTCCAAAGAATTTTTTCTGTAAATTGCGTGACATGTGGCATAATCTTTTCAAACCGAAAGTTTATTTATTTATTTTTTTTTTTATTTTTTTTTTGTATTTCATTATTGACCTTTGAAATGGCATTACAGATCCCAACGGGGCAGCGCTGCAACTTCAATAGGTATTTCCTTCTTCTGTAGCACACTTAAAAGTCATATAACCCGAACACGACCTGCTAAACCATTTTATCAAAACTTGTGAAATGGGTTGACGGATGGTAACAAATGGGTTAAAACGCGTTGACTCACCAACTTTAACCAAGTGGGTTGGCGGGTTGACCATTTAACTGAACAGGTTAAACAGTCAACCTGACCACAGCCTATTTAATTGAAGAGGTCAATCTGAACACTGATTGTCTTAGTATTGAGAAACGTGTTAAATGGTTCAAAAGTGTATCAGTGTGTATTTCAATGCATAAAACCACCTAAATTATTTTAATTCAAAAGTATAACCAATGACTACAACTAAAAAATTACAAATTGAAACTATCATTTTTTTTTGCAGTGGCACCCGTTTCTTATGCGCATCTAGCCGCCCGACAAATGGGACAGTTTATAAAGTTTGAAGATTTACATGAAACCACGGCTGGAACAGACAACATCACTTCCATAGGAAGCATACCGGTCCCCAAGCTACCTAAGTTAGATGAAGATGTAGAAGATTCCATGTTTTTTTGTTAAGGTTGGCATTTAACATCATTCTTCAGTATTCACCATGATACACACCTACTAATATGCCTAGAATCCTTAATCTTAGTTGTAAATTTACTAGACGCGTAGTAGTAAGTTTCGGGGGTCGGTTTTTGATTGTCTGTGCAGCTGATTGGTCTTAACTAGTTTCTTGTTTTGGGATGTGGCGGTTTTTGAGATGTGGGTGTTATTTAAGGCAGCAGTCATGTGGGTTCTTGAAACGAGTCATAACTTAAGGCTTAATATGGTATGGTCCTTTTGGACTTGGATTAAAGTGCCCTTGTTGCTTTACTTATTTTTGGTTCTACCCTATTTAATTAACAATTTAATAACCAACTGTATATATATATATAATAAATTGATATGTGAAATTATATATTGACAGTAAGATCAATACAAAAGTTTCTTTGAGTTTTGGCATTTTCGTACTGAGTTCAACCAACGGATAAACTTATTTAATAAAGGTGAATGAATGATTTTAATTTATATTCGGACCGGTTTTGTTCTAAGGAAATTTAATATAAAAAGTTTAAGGAAATTCAAAAATAAAAACATTTCACTTCATTATACTCCTTTTTCTTGTGTTGACTGGCATATCATTAAAAGTGACTTTTTACAAGATCTAAACGTGACAAAACACTTAGGATATAACGAGAGTGCTAAAGAGTTTTATTTAGTTACACAACCATCTTATGTATTATAGTTATAAACGTATATATAAATGTACATACTTGTTGAATACTCAACTATACTTATAGAGTATTGTAATAAATGCCAATAATCTCATAAATATATGTACATAGTGTTCAATTATAATACAAAATTATGATACAAAAAGATCAATAAACAATGTATACATGTGGTTTACACGGTTCTCTACATCCTAAATTGTATTCATTCAGGTTTTGTATCGAACCTATGTATACACATATGCCGATCATTGTAAAATCTTCTTTTTAGGAAGATAACCAAAGACTCAAAAGTTCTAGTGACGAGAGGGATGAAAAATTGTTGAAAGGGTTGATTATTTTATTGAAGATAACACATGATTATTTATGGAAATAGCACATGTTCCATTTTATTTAATTTTTAGTTTACTTGTATGTGATAATTAATTAACTTATAACCTTGGTTGCTTATTTAGAAATTAATGTGTGTTTTGGAATCCACTTTCTTTTATTCATTGGTATTTGCTGTTATTACAATAATAAATGTGAAGTGAATTTTTTTTTCTTAATTGATTATTAGACTTGGTATCAGAGCATCGTGTTACGAGATCCAAACCACCTATTTATACTTATAGGTGCTTAAGCTTAATGTAGAGGTAGGGTATGAAACCCACCATTTGGCTAAGTATGACATTAATTGCATACGCCGGGCGGAACACTAGGCGCAAGGAAGCCACTAGCGCAGGGCATAGTGCATGGCGCGAAGAGTGGAGTCCAATATAACTTTTCCTGACACCTCGGGAATGGTAATGCAAAGGTCCCACCAGCATGGGACAAAAAGATGGTAACCCACGTAGGGATAAATACCAAACCAATGGGGATTGGACAACACATAAAGGATGGTACAAACAGTACAATCAAATCCTTGTCAAAAGGCCATGATGCCCACCAACTTCCACCAACCACCACGACCGCACGAGTGGGGAATATTATTGGTGGAGAACCTGACAAGGTGGTTGGTCACACTCTCTCCTCCGGCTATAAATACCAGTAAACCTCAAAATGGTAAAGGACAGACTCTCTCTTACTATCACTATCAAATTATACTACCTCGTATTATCAAATACCGATTCTCACGCCGGAAGGTGGTTACGAGAGAATCCCCCCATTCCTCGTAACGAGCTCACAGTGTTTTATTTTGCAGGATACACTTGTCTGCGCCAAGAAGGTTTTATAACCCATCGTGTAGAATACTTAGCCATTACCCTCGGACTAACGTGTTAGACCTTGAGGGGTGGATTCGTGTTTCTTCATTGGCACCATCCGTGCATAAAGCTAGAACAGTAACTCACTCCGTTCTTGGCTCAGATGAGTGGCAAGACTACACCAAAGGAGGTTGGCCAAAAAACCAACCTAGAGGGAAACATCAAAAATCTGGACGTAGAAAATACGGATGGAGGTCTCCTTAATGCCTCCACCGTTCACCCTACCATGACAGATAAGCAGCAAACAAAAGCGCGTTCCAAAGCAGCCATGCCGCCAGACATCATGGCGTGGCTCGAGGTTGAACAACAAAAGTTGAGAGACAAAGTACAAGAAAAATGGCATCCGTTGTGAAACCTAGATCACTGTTTGAGACAGATTCTAGTAGCAACGAAGAAGAATATGAAGAAAACTCCACGCTGGCTCAGGCGAAAACACCATTCGCCAAAACGCCTCCTGCTAATAAAAATAGCAAAGCAGGAGAGAAAGCCCAGAGGTCGAACCAAAAGGCAGACTCACGCCTAGACGACCCTGACTATGAAGAGAGCTGGAAAGGACCAAAGGCCAGGAAGTTAGTAAAATACCACCCAGAAGCGGCGGTAGATTTTTCCAAACCATACTGGCCAACAACATCGGCGGGAAAATCAAAGTTCGTGGCAAGAGCCGAAGCCAAACTACCAGAAAACCCCAAAATCCCGCCAACGGTGGGTCAATATGATGGTATCTCAGATCCAGACTATCACTTACAAACCTTCACAGTTGCGGGGTTAGTATCAGGGTGGACCATGCCGTTATGGTGCCATATCTTCACACTAACCCTAGTAGGAGCCGCTAGAGCATGGTTCGAAAGATTACCGGATAACCAAATCACAAGCTGGGAAGACCTAGCAAAAAAGTTCACTCAACAGTTTAGCCAGCAACGGCGACACATCAGTGACCCAGCAGATATTCAGAATGTCATCAGAAAGGAAAACGAAACGCTTGAAGACTTCATCACTAGATTCAACCAGGAAGGCCTGAACATCGGCGGCGTAAGCGAAGAACTTCTGCGGGCAGCCTTTCGCCAAAACGTAAAGTGCGAAGATCTCATACGGAACCTTACGGGTAGAGATGGCATGCCGCATCGATGGGACGATGTTATGACCTCAACCAAGAGATACGCGCGTATGGAAAAAAGTTTGAGAAAAGAACTGGCAAAGAACGATGCCAGGAACGACATTAATAGGGCCTGCCAGGGCAAAAGAATGTCCTTCGTATGGTCGAGGTTGAACAAAGAAAGAGAGTCCACATTCGATCCATCCAAAGCAAGACAAAAAGGTCAATCGAGTACGCCCCAAACGAACGGATCTAGATGGACCCCGCTGACAAGAAGTCCAGCCCATATAATGTATAACGAAGGAATCCAGCTGAAGAAGTCGGCACCAGTCAAACAGGGGCCAAGCACAAATATGAAAAGTTATTGCGACTTTCATGAGCAACATGGCCACACGAAAAATCAGTGTATCAATTTGAAAGACGCGATCGAAGAATGTGTCAAAAATGTCAAACTAGATCACCTTGTCAGAAACATACGAGGGAAGTACAGACGCCCACCTCCAAGAGATAGCAGAAGACCAGAAAAGAAGATCAAAGATCTACACGCTAATATGATCTCGAGCAACGTTCAGAGCAAGAAAAGGAGGACAGAATGGGCGCCATGGAAGGAAGAACAAGTCATCTTTCCAAGAGTCAAAGGAGGGGCGAACAAAAAGGCATCCTTAGTAATCACAGCCGTTTTCGGTAATTACAGGACGCCGCACTTCTTTGTCGACACAGGGGCAACGTCCAATATCATGTACCGCCAGTGTTTCGACCTGGTAGACGAAGAAGACAAACGCCGGTTGACAGCAGTGAACACTCCAATCACAGGGTTCAACCAAAGTAGCGCATACCCGTTGGGACAGCTGACATTCCCAGTCGAACTGAGCGATGGGCTCCACTCCCGAACAGAAGAGGTTGATTTCCTAGTAATGTAAACTTCTCACCCACAATACGATATAATCTTGGGAAGAGACGCCATTGGTGACTTCAACGCTACCCCGTCAACAGCACACGGGATAGTGGGGATACCAACCCCTACCGGGATAGCAATGATCCACGCCAACAAGGAGTGTAACATGGCGGAAAAAAAAACACCGCCGCAGAAGATGCAAAAAACCAGCAAGATCAGAGAAGTGGAAAAATGGGCGCTCAACAAAAAATTCCCAGAGCAAAGCATAACTATTGGCCCAACTATCTCAGAAGAAGCACGCGCAACGCTTAAGAGCTTATTACTCAAAAACATCGATGTCTTCGCTTGGACCCCAGCGGATATGACGGGAGTCCCAAGAAGAAAAGCGGAACATGAGTTAAAAGTTAACCCAAATTTCGTCCCGGTGGTACAAAAGCGAAGAAAAATGGGGCCAGAACAGGCAAAAGCCTGTGACGAGCAGGTCCAGCAACTGATCGATGCAGGCATAATCCGAGAAAATCAGTACCAAACTTGGGTAGCAAACCCGGTAATGGTACTCAAGTCAAGTGGCCAGTGGCGCATGTGTATTGACGTCAAGGATCTAAAAAAGGCTGCCCAAAAGATTGTTACCCCTTGCCAGAGATCGACCTTAAAGTTGACGCACCGGTACCCTTTCAGTTCAAGTGTTTTCTAGATGCTTACAAGGGGTATCATCAAATCCACATGGCGATAAAAGACCAAGACAAAACGGCGTTCAGAACAAACAGCGGAACATATTGTTATAAAATGATGCCATTTGGCCTCAAGAACGTTGGGTCTACTTACCAAAGGTTGATGGACAAAGAGTTCAAACCTCAAATTGGGAGAACCTGGAAGTTTACATGGATGATCTCGTCATTAAAAGCAAGACGGAAGGAGCCATGTTAAAAGATATCGAGTAGACCTTCAAAACTCTAAGGTAAATTAGCATGAAGCTCAACCTGGGTAAGTGTTCCTTCGGCATGGAAGAAGGAAAATTCCTAGGAGTAATCGTGACGAATGATGGCTTCAAAGCCAACCCAGAGAAATTCGAAGCCGTGCGAAAAATGCCATCGCCAAAATCGGTCAAACAAGTACAAACGCTCAATGGCCGGTTAGTCGCCCTGAATGGATTTTTGTCTAGTCACGCTGAAAAATCATTCCCGTTCGTCTCAACCTTGAGAAATTGCCTCACGAAGTCTCAATTCCGATGGACGGAAGAAGCAGAAACGGCGTTCCAAGAAATCAAGTCACGACTGGAAGAGCTACCAACACTCACAGCGCCCAAAGCTAGAGAACCACTAATATTATACTTAGCAGCATCAGAAAAAACAGTCAGCGCAGTCTTGATGGTGGAAAGAAATGGTGTTCAAACACCCATTTGTTACATAAGCCGGACACTGGCAGATGCAAAAACAAGATACTCCACCTTGGAAAAGTTAGTCTTATCCTTGGTTCAAACAGCGCGACGTTTGAGAAGATACTTCCAGGGGCATCCAATACATGTTCTCACCAACTTTCGCTTACAAAACGTACTGGGCAAGCCAGAATTGTCGGGGAGACTTGCCAAGTGGGCGATAGAATTGGGAGAATATGCCATTGAATACAAGCCAAGGCCATCAATTAAAGGCCAGGTTTTGGCTGATTTCATCGCAGAAATCCCTCAAGAAAAAGAGGAAGAATGCAAAAGAGAGATCGAAGTCCCTGTAGATCAAAAGAAAGATGAAGTCTGGAAGATGTTCACAGACGGAGCTTCTAATGACGAAGGCGCTGGAGCGGGCCTAAAGATAACCAACCCAGAAGGGCAACACTTCACGTACGCATTACGCTTAGAATTCAAAAGCACAAACAACGAGGCGGAGTACGAAGCATTGTTGGCAGGGTTAAGAATCGCTAGAAAGCTAGGGGCTCGCCATTTGGAAGCACATGTGGACTCCATGTTAGTGGCAAACCAAATTGAAGGATCGTATGATGCAAAGGACGATAAGATGGCGTCATACCTAGCGCAAGCTAAGGCGCTAATGGCAACTTTCGCCACATGCAAGGTGAAACACATCAATAGAAGTGAGAACAAACAGGCTGACGCCTCAAGCAAACTTGCATCCGTCGGGTTCGAGCACCTCGAAAAAGACGTCCGCATCGAAGTCCTAGCTACGCCTTCAATAATGAACAAAGAAATTCTCGTTTGCTCGGAAGCAGAAAAAAGTTGGATGACACCAATCATCAATTACCTCGCGAGAGGCATCTTGCCAGAAAAGAAAGCAGATGCCCGGAAGATCCGCTATAAAGCGTTGAATTACACAATCCAATGAGATATCCTATATAGGCGATCATACTTGGGCCCACTCCTCAGATGCGTAGACCCACAGGACGCAAATTATCTGCTTAGAGAAATTCATGAAGGAATGTGTGGCGTACACGCAGGTCCGAGGATGGTGGTGGCGAAAATCATGAACACGGGATACTATTGGCCAGGCATGCATGTTGATGCCGAGAAAGAATTGAGAAAATGCAGCGCTTGTCAACGCCATGCACCAAACACCCTGCGTCCGAAAAACGCCATGATACCGGTAACAGCTTCTTGGCCATTTCAGAAATGGGCAATTGATATAACCGGACCATTTCCAGAGGCGCTAGGCCGCGTGAAATTTTTGATCGTAGCGATCGATTACTTCACAAATTGGGTCGAAGCAAAGCCGGTGGCAACAATCAACGCAACGAGCATCAAGAAGTTTATTTGGGAATTTATAATTTGTCGGTTTGGATTACCCATGAGCTTAGTCAGTGACAATGGAACACAATTCGCTGACCAACATATCCAAAAATGGTTGAAAGAGCTCAATGTCACGCAGACATTCACTTCTTTTGCTCATCCACAAGGGAATGACGAAGTAGAATGCGCCAACAGAACAATCGTGGGCGGAATCAAGAAAAGATTAGCAAACCACAAATCCGGATGGGTCGATCAGCTACCTCACGTACTATGGGCCATAAAAACGCACAAAAACACAAGCAACGCGGAAACGCCGTTCAGCCTAACTTATGGTACCGAAGCAATGATCCCCGCCGAAGTTGGCGTCCCGTCGCCAAAATCACAATACCGAAAGACGACGGCGCAGAAAGGAAGTTAGACCTAATGCTTCTTGAAGAGCGTCGAGAGTTGGCGGCAATAAGAGAACAAAATTACAAACGCCAACTACAAAAGTATTACAACGCTAAAGTGAAAATATGTGAGTTCAACATCGAAGATTACATCCTTCGCAACAACGAGGCATCAAGAGCACAACCGCAAGGCAAACTAGCGCCATCTTGGGAAGGCCCATACCAGATCAAGGAAGTATTGGGAAAGGCGCCTACACTTTGATGCACCTCGATGGTTCAGCGATTCCTAGAACATGGAACGCAGCACAATTGCGAAGGTGTTATATGTAAATCGATTCCAATTGTAAAAACAGGCCAAGGGTCAAATATGAATGGAAACGATCCTCCGCATTTCACAAAACAAACATTTTCATTTATAAGCAAAAATTTACAAGCGAGCACTTACGCCCACACACACAAAAAAAGGAGAAATACAGAAAAAGAACACAAAAGAAAAGGCCTAATATACATCCTTGACACTCCTTCCAGAGTCAGCGACCGAAATATCCTCTTGATCGCCAGCAGGAGCGGTGGAAGGACCAGCCTGCGAAGGCTCAAGCAAATTCCTCAACAGTTGCACGCCATTCTCTTCCTTGGCATACTGAGCAACTTCCGAAAGAATAGGAAACGTGAGGGAATCATAGTCCATCTCAGCAGCAGCATACTCCTTTTCCACGTCAATGGCGTGAAGGGCATAGGCCTCAAGTGGAAGGTTGTTGCGCAAATGCGCAATACCATCATGAAAACCAGCCTTATGACCAAGCTGTTGAGAAGCATTGACAAGGGCTCCAACGCAGCGCGTTAAATCATCATCACTAATGATGCATTGAGCAACCTAAACAAAGGAAAACATCATTAGAGTAAATAAAAAAAATAATAAGGGGGGGAGAGCAGCGAAAGAAGATAATACCTTGTAAATAGCATGCTTCAGCAACCAATCACGGTCGGCAGCGGTGGCAGCAAGCTCAGAGGCCAAAACCTTAATGGCCTCCTCATTAGAAGCCAGCGTATCAGCCAACTTACCAGCATCCGCCTTTCTCACCGCTGCTTCCGTCTCCAACTCTTCAATACGCTTACGAAGATCAGTGTTTTCACTCTCGAGTCGAGCGGAAGCCTCCTTGGCAGCAACAGCGCGGCTGCGTGCGTCCGCAAGATTAGCGTTTGACTTCTTGCACGCAACCTCAAACTCCTTATAGCGGGTGGCGCGGTCGCGGGCAGACTCCGCCAGGTCTGCCTCAGCCTTAGCCAATTTTGCTTCAACATCGCTTAAAGCTTGGCGATGATCAGCCGATTCTTTACCCGCTTTCCAGGCGCCGGCCTCAGCGTCTTTCACCAACTGTCCCATCTCTCTCATGCGAACACCGGCATCGATTTTATCCTCATGAAGGGCACGGTTCTCGCGCAGCAACTCCGCAAAACAAGAGAAGGCCTGGACTTGGTGAAAAGCAGCATCGAAGTACAAAATGCCTCGAGGCTGGATCTTACGAGCAATGCGCTCACCGGGAGGAACAGCATACTCCAAAAACTCGGAACAGGTGGCGGGATCCTCAAATTGGCCCCACAATTAACCTTCCAGCGGGGGCGGAAAACTTGGCTCGCCTCCATGGAGTCGCGGGGGTCCATATCCACATCCAGTACACCTCCACTCAAACATCCGCTAAACCCGCCGCTGCTACTGCCTTGGATTTTGAAAAATTTACCCTGCACTGTCGCACCAAGGAGAAAAGGAGGCAGCGGCACAGCCTCATCACCATCAAGAATTAAAGTCTTGTCTGGTGAGGACTGTCTTGATTTCAAAAAATCAACGACAGAGAGACCCGCTGATTCAAGACTAACCTTAGGCGATTCGTCCACAATCGCCTTCATTGGTTGCGCAGACGACGCCGGCAGCGAGACAACTGGAATTGACCTAGTTGAAGCACGAACAGTCGTCACAATGGTCTCGGCCTCAGACGGTCCAACCACACCCGCCATCATTGGCAAACTCAGCATCTGTACAGTTGGCCCAGTCTCCAACAAGCTGCCAACACTTGTCATTATCGGCAAACTGGCAAAAAGAGCCGCCAGAGAAGATGTAACGACAGAAGTTGCGGGAGAAACAGTCGACGAAGAAATCGCCATCAAACCTGAAATAAGCAAATGATTTCAGAGAAGGTCAAGTTCAATCAAAAGAAAGAGTAGAAAAATATATACCTGATGATTTAACAAGACCACGCTTGACAAAACCGCCAAGACGAGGTTTCTTGACGGCGCGGAGCACCTCTTCATCATCTTCATTAATCACAGGGGTGGGACCCAAATGGTGTGGAACAATGAATGCCCCACCCACTGAGGAGGAAGAGGAAGAAGATGGACCGGTAGATACGAAACTCGTATCCACAACGGTTCCAGAAGCTGCAGCTGCAGAAAACACATCATTCGCCACCAAAATGGGAGTGGCAACCGAT
>NW_027503999.1:0-42323 GCF_021521415.1 Bidens hawaiensis | reverse complement strand
CGCGGCTTGTTTATGTCATGAAACGTCAAAAACATCTCTGCTCACTTCCATTGAGTGAACAGTCAATCATATTGAATTATGACCAATGCTTCACATTCGTCCAACAACAAGGGCGGAATGTTTCAAATTTGTTTTGTTATATGTACAATTTTTGAATGCATAAAAAATTGACCCTCTAGTTGTGACTTGTTACACACAATGCTTTCAAACGCAGACCGGACATCGACCCGGGCTCCATACCGGTCCAGGAGGTCGGACCGGAAAATGAAACGGATGACAACATAAATAATGTAAATTTTATTATTAATTTTAAATGTGTTTATTATGATTTATGGATAATAATAAAAAATATAAGTTTACACAAATGTGTTTATTATGTATTTATTATTGTGTTTTGACCTATTTAAAGATTGTATTAGGCACCGACATACACGCCGACGGAAAGTGAAATTGACTTTGATCGATCGGTTAATTGGTCAATTGATCAACCGATCCGGTGTATCTATCTGGGGTTGTTATTATCTTGGAAGTTTGGTTGGTTTTGTTGTTGGTTTTGGGTTTTTTGTGAAATTGGAGTTAGGGATTTGTTAATTGAACTTGATTTAGGATTAAATTTGCTGGCTTTTGGTGTTTTGAATGAGTTTTTTTTATTTGATTTGGTATTTGGTTTGGTGTTTTTGGTTGGATCTGAATGTGATTGTGTTAGAGGTGTAGGGGTGTGTGCGAAAAAATACGAAACCGAACCTGAATTATCGTAAATTGCGTACCCGAAAGTCGAAATATCTGCCTTTTCGGATTCGGGTTTGGATTGGCATTTTGGAAATTTTTATTTTTTTTAATAATAATTTTTATTAGAATTTTTGATATTCGGATAGAGAATTATAATTTATAAAAACATTGGATTTGTTGGCATAATATAAATGTTAATTTGTAGAGTAACTCAATAGTTTTTATGCATCTTTTTTCTGCAATTTTTGTTTTATATTTTTAAGAGTTGAACTATCATTTATATTGACGAGAGAGGGATTTTATTGTTCTTCATATTGTTAAATTTTGGATATTTGGTTAAGTCTTTTGATGGTTTTCTATTACGCCCTGCTTGCGGTGCGCACATATAATGTATATATGTGTGAACCCTTGGGTGGGCAAAAGTAAAATTGCACTAATTTTGACGTTATTTTACTAATCACGTGAAAATAACGTTAAAAGTGGCGGAAGGTTAATCAGGCATCATGTGGTGGCGTTGATAGCCGAAAGACAATGGCACATGCACCGATCAGCCGGTGTCCCGATGATTGAGTGTTATGTGTCTTATGTCCAAGGCTTGATTCAAAACTACTATCGAGCCGGGGGTCTCACCGGAAGCAGCCTCTCTATCCCTATGGGATAGAGGTAAGGCTGTCTACATCTTACCCTCCTCAGACCCTACCATAGCATTGCTATTGGTGGGATATACTGAGTACGATGATGATGATGATGATGATGATGACGACTAGGCACCGACAATAAACAAAAGCTCCCGAAAGACAATGATGATGTTTGCTGCTTAATTCTAGGCCCTTTCTCACAGTGGTTGCCCATTATTGGCCTCTTCGAAACAAAATGAAGTTTTCATTTTCAATATTAAATGCAACATATTTTTATACCAAGACATATTGAGAACTATTTGGAAGTATTCATTTTGAGAACTATTTGGAAGTATTCTAACACATCTTGCATGGCTTTGTTACAATTGAAATTAGAATTTTAATTATTTAATATTGTTCTCTTTTTTTTTTTTTTGATTTTTAATGATTTTGTTGATTGTTAAATGCCCATACTTAATATGTTTGCTACTGTGTAAATAACTAAAACATTTTGCATACTTTCAAGTGTACTCTTAAGTATATAATCAAAACTTGCAACACCCTAGTAAAAAAATAATGTTCTAGTAATACTTAAGGAATTAACGATGAATTCAATTATTGTAAAACTTATATTCAAAGTACTGTCTGTGTTGTAATTAATTAAGGGATGAAATTTCAAGTACTATCTGCTTTGCTATTCAAAAGAGTGTTGCAGGGCAGCCTGTTGTCTGTTTGTTTGCCACTTTATTGTAATCCTTTTGAGTTTAATAAGAAATATAAATAGTTCAAAAAATAACATAAAATGTTAATAGCTAAATGATGGTTTAAATGAAATAAACACTATAACTGGGGTGAAAATGTTAATGAAAGAAACTATAAAGGGGTCACAAAGGTGGCTTACCTAAAGAGGTTGGAGTCTTAGAGGCAATATGAGAGCGTTCAAACAACGAACGCCTCCACGCACCCCCCCCCCCCCCCTCTCCATAACTCACATGCACTTATTTTTTCAAAGTTCGCAAAGTTTGCAGCTGTCAAGTACCACGAGGAAACGTGCTATTTGTTTTACTCATAAGAAGCACCCAACACAATTGATGAGTGAAAACACCATATAAGCTTGTAGTCAACACATATAAGTGTTTTGAGGTTGCACTTCACTTGGCACCCTAAAGCAAGTAACTATAGCCTTCACTTGTGTTGTGCCAATGCAATACATGGATTTCTAACACAACTAGTGCTTTTTGATGTTGCATAAGTCAACACTCCCAAAGCTTAGAAATAATGTTAGGAATTTAGAATTTGAGAATCTACCAAAAAAATTAGTGATTTGTGTTGGAGAAATTTATAAAAAAAAGTTATGAGTGACTGAGATTGGTAACAATTGAAATTGTATAATGATACAATTAGAAGTGTTTTAATTTAAGTATTTTAAATGCTTAATTTTTTTTTAAAAGAAATTAGTTTTTTTACCTGGCGCATTAACAAAACCATCGGGGCAGTTGACAAAACCTAATCGATGAAACACGGACGTTGGTAAACCCAAGCGCTACCATGATGAGTCGACACAAATCCAATCAGTAACAGCTGTGTTCCTCACGATATAGACACCATTGGTAAAATTTGAGCGTTAAAACCAAAAAAAATTAATTCGTCAAATTAACATATAAAAACATTAATGTATAAGAAAACAAAATATTAAAGACGATGTTTATTTGGTTGGCAAACTCAAGCGGTGGTAAAACCCAAGCGTTGTCGGTCCCGATCATTGAGGCGGTAACTTGCCATGAATTCAGTCGATTTTGATTACTTACGTTACGATACCATAACTAAAAGACGAAAAAATATAAAAATTTGAGGTGGACCAACAACCAACTTTTTTTTGGGGGGGGGGGGGGGGGTCGGTAGGTAAACTTGCACATTGGTAAAAACCGAGCGTTGCCGGTCATGTGCTTTAAATAAGGCTGCGTGTCTGCACAAACTAGATCAGTTTCTTTTAGGTTTGTTATGATACATGAACTAAAACAAAAAAATGACGTTTAGTCGGTTTCTATTACGTTTATTATGGTAACTAAAGTAAATTATAAAAAATAAAAACAAAAAAAATCATCAACCATTACGGTGTCGCCAAGTAACCGAATAGGCCGCTTACAGCACCAAAGTTCTTCTTTATATATATAGTGATTGGTGATTTTAGTCATGTAGGCCCAAAATGAAATTTAGTTAGGTGGTTAACTAATTGGGGAAAGTGAATACGGTGCTGTCACGCGTCTAAGCTTACACACAAAACCCTTCAAAACTACGTCGTTTTGATTACAAAAACAAAAAAGGAAAATTAAATCTCATGGCTTGCTTCCATTATTTCCTCCCCGTATCACGTTCTTCATTTTTTTTTTCAAATTCCTTCATCCAACTTCAGCTAAAATTATTTTTCAAGCAAATTAGGTTATAGTTATCCATCCTGCTGTTTACAAAAAAGATGTAGTTATCCAAATTGATAAGTTTAGCACGTTTTTCTCAAATTCGTTTATTCCAATTTCTTTCGTACGAATATTTTTCAGTTATTAAGGATCCAGATAATCAATTTCACGTTTTACTTTGTTATTTAAAATTTTCAAATTATATTTTTTGAAGTCATATCAACAATCATATTATAGTATACCGGGAGCATGAAACTGGGTGTTTTTAGAACTCTAGAAGGACATCTGAAATTGAGTATACAAAACATTCTAGAAGGTCATGAATACTCAAACACAAAAGAAGAGAGTTAAAGAAAAGCCATAAAATTAGCTTTGGCTAAGATCAGATGAAAGAACATGATGTGGGAAGGAAATATTGGAAGCATGTCATGAGATTTAGTTTTCGTTTTTTGGGTTTTTAATCAAAACGACGTAGTTTTGAAGGGTTTTGCGTGTAAGCTTAGGCGTGTGACAACATCGTATTCACTTTTCTCTAACTAAAATGGTTTAAATACTTGCAAAAGTGTTTGAAAGTTAGATGTGGTTATGGAAAGTGGTAAATCACATTTTGATGAAATTGGTAACAAACATTTTGGGTTGAAACATTGGTCTTGTGAATTAAGTTTATAAATTCGCTTAATTTGATAATAATTGTTTTGTGTATTCATGTATATGCAAAATGGTTATGGTAAGAATAGTTAAATTGGAAAAATAAGTGTACCAACTCTTATGTTTATTAAAGTCGGTGCGTTTTTATATTACGCCATAAATTAAATTTAATCATAGTAGTAACTAGAATAATAACCCGTGTTATACACGGATGGAAAACATATCAAGAAACAATATAAAATGTAAAAAACATATTCAATCAACACAAATATTTGACATAAGTTTTTTACCAGCATATATTACAAAAGATGTTAAACTATGTCTGTAACATAAAAAGAAAATACTTTATAAATATATAATTCAGTAAATAAGAAATAATATAACATAAATGAACCATTATACCTGAAAAAAATAAAAAAAACACATTAGTAACAGATTTTGTAATATTATTTGAAAACTAAGCTTACAAATACATGCCAGGTTTAAACTTATATTTTCGCCCGTGTAGAGTTTTCGTTCACAAACCTCTTGAAACAAAAAATGTAGGTTATAGATTAGACGAAGAATCTGATTACAAACGATGAGTAGCGTTATGATTTTTGAACGAAGCTTGTGCAATGATGAACAATTTAAATCTTTAATTCTAACAATAATTAACATATAAAACATTTAAGATATAGGAAAGTGTCGGTTACAATTCTTTAATCTGCGACCTACCTTCCATATGTTTCAATCGAATAGAGCCCTGCTTTAAGTAATTCATCATAATTCAACTCAGTTTCTAATTCATCTTAATTCTTCCTGCGTATGCAATTGTGTTTTTTATTCTTAAACCCATATCAGTGTTGCAGGATCAATAGCAAGAATTCCGCCAGCAATTATTAGTTATTCAATAATATGTGATTTAGCAATTTTTAGTGTGAATTTCATATGAAGGTGTGATTATTCGTGTATTTAACAATGAATAATATATGAGTTTCATCTTGCCAGCTTATAATAGGAAGAAAAAACATCATTTGCAGTTAGTTTATTGGCGGTCAAACAGGTGAATTTCAATTTTCATGGTTGATTATTGTTTGTATTCCATTAGTTAGAAGGATACTTTAACTGCATCAAATTATGATCTGAAACATATGACCTGACGATTGTTTTGGAAGATCGGAAGTTGGCTTTCTTTGGTTTCTGTTTGATTTTGTTTTTTTTTAGTTTCGTTTGGGTTCTTGTTCGCTTTTAGATTATTCAATTTTGGATTTCGTTTAGGTTTATTTTCAGTTTTTTGGTTTTCTTCTTCACATCTATGTTTATACTATTCGCTCTTAATTGTACGTGTTAGCCTAACTTTTTGAATGAGCTTGAAATAATTAATACTTGTGTCTGAATTATCAAATAAGTACATTGTTGTTTGTAAACCACCAGTAATTACTATTTTCTTATTTTGATCAAATGGATATATGAAAGAAAGTTGCACCCTCTGAATGGTTGCAGATTGTTAAAAACTGCACATGCCCCGAATTGATATTACCTATCTACAATTAAACTAGGGCTACTTGCATGTAAAGATACTAACCTTTCAAAGGTTGGTTACTTGGATCGAATTCGAGGTTTGATTCTTGCATAGCTTGAAGTGGATTTTGTTATTTATTTGTTCAATTTCTTTTATGATGGACATTTCTAAGGAAGGTGATCCGTGTGTTTCAATGTTTCATACAACAGGTTTAGTTAACTCACCATGTCCAAGCATCGGTATACAACTTTTTGAAGAAACTCTACACTAGCTCTCTAGAATGCCCGGGTTCTTTTGATAAACTACATTTTGATCACCGGTATTTTTTATAAACTTTTTAAAGTTTAAACCTTTTTGATTTTTAAATCTTATTGCTACATGTTTTTGTGCAGCAAATGGAGTTGCAGGTTATTGGTGGCTCATGATGACTATAGCATAATGTCAAATTGCCTCAAGAGAACACCGGTGGTAGCCTTACTTAGAAGCTCGATTTAGCATGTATTTAGTGCATACGAGCTTTCAGTAGAAGTTGCAGCTCGGTTTTTAGTGCATCCTAATGTGACATCAGCATAAAAAACATCTGCACATATGCGTTTTAAAAAACGTACTACAAGCACTCCCGACACTTGGCTGTGGAAATATTTAGCTCCATGGATGATGGAGGACTTATTTTCTCGGGTATATTTGTGTAAAATTATAAATCTTTTTGTTACTATTAATAATGATTTAGTAATGAGTAACCTTTTAAATAGTAAATAGATGGATGCTAGACAAATAAAAGGGTCGCCTTGTACTTGTCGGCATGACACGTGTAACATGAAGGAAGCTGTAATGCCATTACATGAATCCGTTACTCACCCTAGAGCTCTATAATTCATTCACAATGGTGCCAGTTTTCAGGTATAAGGTTCGGTCACAGGTGAAAGTGTGAAACTCGGTTAACTTTATTGTGTTTGCATAAATGTTATTGCAAATAGTTTGCAGGTTTCACAAACAATTCTTCAATTCGTTGGGTATGTACATTCATAATCTTTTTTTCCTTTTGAAACTACGCTTCTGACCTGTTCTACGCGTCTGACCTGTTAGAGATAAAAAGATAACCTCGACTGTAATTTCCATATAAAACTATTAATATCTTTTTTGTTTAGTTGAAAATTAGGGGGAACAGCCGAAGCGCGGGCTCTCCAAACCACTCCGGTTTTGGATCACGGGTGCTGATTAGAAAAACCAAAGCTAATCAGTTTTGGTTATTCGGTCAGCGGTTCTCAACATTTTTGAAAACATAAACCCGCCGCGCAGCGCGGCCTCTCTGAAAGTGTAGTCAGGGCTGTAAACGAATCGAGCGTTCAACAGGAAGTTCGTTTGTGTTCTTTCATTTGTGTTTGTGAATGTTCATTAATGTTTGTTTGTTTGTTCGTTAAACATATTTAATACTTGTTAATGACTTTTCTAATCTTATCGAATAGATTTAAGCAAAATTATTAACTATAAAACAAAAGCGTATTATGTGCTTAATTTATAATTTATATGTAAAATTAATGTATGAATATGAATGCTAGAAAAAACACCAACACAAACTTGGTAGCCAGACCGAACCGTTGACGTTGACCATTTTCTGTTAGCCAGATTAAATAAAATATTGTGAGTGTTCATATGCGTTTGTTTGTTTGTGTTCGTGAACTGTTTGCTTTTCCAATAAAAGCTTAACGGACGAACAAGGCCTTGTTCGGTTCGGTTGTGTTTGCTTGTAGCCCTAAGTGAAATGATGCTCGTGTGTTACTTACGACTGTGAAAATGGTTAACAGGTGAAAGAATGTGTGTGGTTCCGTTGATTAAGCAGTGTGTTGAACAGAGACCTGATGTGACTATACTGATGACTACAACTACAGCATCTGCAGTGTAAGAATCGATTATGTTTTACTTTCTACCTATTGTATTAGTTTAATTAATTGAAAATTTGAATAACATGAAAGAGATGATAGATATTTTGGTATTCACTCACAGAGGTTTTACATACTCTTACGGTATGTTGTATTATCATAGGGCTGTAAACAAATCGAGCGTTCAGCAAACTGTTCGTGACGAAGTTTGTTGATGTGCGTTCATTTAACAAATGAACAAACAAAAACAAGGAATTTTGTTCAATTAACTAAATGAAACAACACGAACATAGGCCAGTTGTGTTCGTGAACGTTCTATAATGTGTTCATTTAGATCCATTTATGTTGGTTAGTGTTTGTTCATTAAAGGTTTTTAATATTTTTTAATGACTTTTGTAATGTAGATTTAAATGAACGAACATGAACAAGTAGCCGCCATTTGATTTACTTGTCATTTAGTTTACTTGTTTCCTATTGTTATCTGATACATATAAATGAATAATATGTGTCTATGACTAATACAGTGAAGTACTCAAGCCTTTGCTTCCCTGTGACGTTATTATAAGGTATATTCTCTTCTATCTTATAATACAATTTCCGTTTGCAACTTTTCTGTGTATATCAGCTTTATTCATTATTCTTTAGCAGCAGCACCATTGTGCTCGCGCATATATCTTTTTTATCTATTTCATCTCTAGGAGTTCTTTAGAAACTACTTAAAAAATTAGTTAAAGTTTGGTTATCTTGTTTTGTGGGGCCCATAAGTTAGGTTTTTTAGTTTTTATTTGTATATATACACTTGAGGAATAAAAACATGCCAGTTTGCTCCAGTTGATACACCTGCTGCTGTGAATGCATTTCTTGAATATTGGAAACCATATAATTTCATAAGCATAATTTTCATTGCTGATGCTACCCTGTCGGGCCTGAAATATGCACCAGAATTTGAGGAGGATTCAAGAGATCTTATAATTGAACAAAACATGGATTCTGGTGAAACTTCATTGGGGATAAGAAGGTACCTTTGAAACTTTAGGTGTTAATATTGACATTCTAATATGCAGCAAAATTTCATTTTACTCACTTCAAGTAAAATGTATTACGTATTTCTCTTTTTTAATATTAACAAACAAGCAAGCAACTAAAAAGATTTACCATTCATATTATTTTTGCCTGTTGTACTAGGATTTGATGTTTATTTAGAAGTTTCCTTGTATGCATTGTTTTCATTTATGTCTCTAAACCAAACAGACTAACAGCATCACTTTAGACATTCACTATATGCAGAAAAAATGTCCCGTTATGATGTACAAGTAATATTGGCACCATAACAAACTGAACACTACAAACCGAATTTCCGTTGCTACCCCGCCGCAACGCGCGGGCACTTCTACTAGTATTAGTTAGATGTATATTTTATGAAAATTATTACCAAGATATCATAGTGCTGATATCATGGTTTTAAAGATGTACCAAGCTGAACTTAGTAATTAACGTGGGTAAAATTTGTTTTACATTTAACGCAAAATGCAGCGTAAATGCACATTACGATGATGAGTTACTTAAAGCAAAGGATGGCATTCCATATATTGGTAGGACATGATATAATGGAGCGTATTCCATAGTAGTCAATACATATGAACATAACGAACTCATAAGAAACTATTATAACGATAAATGTGACACAAACCTAACTCTTATTTCTTGTGTTGGGGTGGGTAGGGGGGCAACACGCTTGTGTGGACCTTACAAGAGTGTCTGCCACTTTATTGTAATCGTTTTTGAGTTTAATGAAATAGGCAATCACATGAAAAAAAAATAAAAATTTCTTATCAACCATCACAAACCTTAAATTGTAGTAATAAAAAACTTGTGAATACTATTTGTTAATGAGTTGAATCATTTTTATCAACTCATTCCTATATTGTAGGATTTATTGTGTGTTGCTTGTCACCTCTATCATGTATATATATGTATATATATATATAGTAAAAGAGATTTTTGGTGTCACGTATGTGAATGTCATGATTTCATTTTCATATATATCAGATAAGTATGAAGTATAAACACAAATTTTAGTTATGGCTGGGTGGTAGTTGTGTTTTGGTTTGATGTTCTGCCCATGTGCCTTGGTTTGAGTCTTTATAAAGATACTGCAATATTTACTTTTTATTTTTTTTCTTTATATCCAATGTTTTAAAAACCGGTTTTTTACTCATAACGGATTAAGCTAAAAAATGGTACAACCGGTTGAACCGGTTTGTACCGAAAGGTTCAACCGGGTTAATAGTTTACCTTTTAATTTTATATAAATGTAACTTTCACTCAAAAAATAGCACAAAAGTATATGATTCCATTAAAAAATATAATCTAAAAGTTAATCCGTAATAAGAAATAATTCAACAACACTTGATTTTCAAAAAAATAAGCTAAAGTTTACTTATTTCAATGTTAATCGCTAGGTTAAAAGTAAATTTTTAGAAAATATCGGCCGCAAAATATCAAAGATCTCTTGGACTTAAAACCGGTATTTTATTAAAAACCGCCGGTTCAATGTTCTAGCAAACCGTCCAAAAATATCGGGCACAAAATGCCGGCCTGTTATGCGAAACCCGGTATTACCTGTTCAACCGGCTGATACAAACAGGTTTTTAAAACACTGTTTATACCAACTAAACATCAATTATATTTTTTTGTTATCTTCTTTTTTAAGCGATCGAATTTGCGTATCCTAACCACCTCAACAGGCAGTACCGATAATTCTTATTTTTGAACAACGCCCGAGTTTAGTGATCCCTCCATCCCATTGGTCCACCTCAATTTTTATATATTTTTTGCTTTAGTTCGGTATCATGACATATGTAATCGAACGAATTTTTTATGGTTCCGGTAACGTAATAAGCACGATGTAAACCGACTAAATTAATGTAGCGCCTCAACGATCGCGACCGACACCACCTATGCCACCCCATTGGTCCACTCAACTTTTGTTATATTTCTTGTTTTAGTTTGGTATCATAATGAATGCAACCGAAACCGTAACAGACATGACGAAAACTGTCCGAACTCACCGCCTCAGCATCCAAGACCAACAGCGCCCGGGTATTACCAACGCTGCTTATACCGTAACGAACATAGCCGATACTAATCAAATTCATGTTGACTCACTGTCGGGTTTTACTAATGTCCATGCATACTTTTTTTTAACATGTTAATTTAACAAACTTTTTTAGGTTTAGTTCCAATAATGAACGTTGCAAATATCCACCAAATTCGCGTTCACTCTCCGCTACCACCCTCGGGTTTTATCGACTGATTTCTAACCTGGAACCGGACGTGAAAAAACCCGGAACTGGTTTTTTCTATATCTGGGTTTTTACTATCCGTAGGGTATGGATATGGTACGTATTTCAGTAACCAAAACCTGTACCTGGAACCGGACACGATTTGTAGCCGTTAATACCCGAAAATCAGAACCGGCTTCATACCCGAAACCGGGTAATAGAAAACCCCGATTTGTGCACCTTTACTTGCAGGTTGTGATTATGGATTTTACTTGGTTGTTCTGTTGGTTCAATTAACGGTAATGAACTTGCCATTGGCTGTTATGATGGAATTCCTTAGTTGTTTGACACGCATGCCAGCTGTTTGATGAAATGCCTGAAACAAATCCGTCCTGCATGTCGGGTCTTTCGTTCATCGAATAGTATAAAAAATGGCAATGGGTTAAAATAAAAAAAGAAATACCATTAGAGCTAATGTGGCTTTGAGCATTCGACTTATAGGCTCCGATTAAATATAAAAACAAAATACCTAAACTGATTAAGCAAGAGCTGTCCGATTAAACATAAAAATAAATGACAAACTCATAAGAAACTAACTGCTTAAACATAAATAAAGGTACCAGAACGACACGA
The DNA here is from genome assembly GCF_021521415.1 of Bidens hawaiensis. Taxonomy (NCBI): domain Eukaryota; kingdom Viridiplantae; phylum Streptophyta; class Magnoliopsida; order Asterales; family Asteraceae; genus Bidens; species Bidens hawaiensis. Next base: position 30,614 of record NW_027503999.1, on the reverse strand, counting down.
ATTTGTCGGATGGTTACGTGTTGGGTTGGGTAATCGAACAGGATGTTTGCTAATTCAAGTTAATAAGTGATTTCAATTTCGTTTCGTTAGTTTGCAGATCTTCTAATCGTGTCTAGGATCTCTGGAGGTCGGTCGCTTACGGTCGGTCACCCATAGCAAGTAAATTCGCTTTTATGAACATCAACTTAGTCCATTTTCGTGCAAGATATTCTATTTTGTTTGACATTTCATTGATTTAGACTATATATAAATATGCGACCAATGACTAACATATGATTAGAAAATTGCGGGTGCTGCCAAACATTCCCAGACACAAACCCAAAAATCGTTAAACACACGTGAACCTGAACATGACCCGCTTGACCTGAAAGTTTATTTTTTTTTTCTCTTTATTTAGAATTATTTGTTGTAACTGAACAATGTTAATGCACTTGGAGTGTGCCACTGTTACTATCCTTTTTTCTTGGAGACATTGGTTATTTTGAATGCATCCCCATCGTTTGCGGACATGCTTGCTACCGTGTCATGTTAAGTTCACGGTAGCAGAATATTTTTAGTGTTGAAAAAACACTAAAAATATTAATTACATATGATCAATTGTTGAACATATGATCTCATTTTGGGCTTTGGGTGTGGAAGATTAATATTTAGCTTCACAGTATTAAACGAAATCAAAAAAGAAAAACGAATTCATTACACACAATAAAATAGCAAAACTAACAGCAATGAAAACAAAATGTAGAAGAAGATATAATTCCCAAACGTCATAGCAACAAAAGAGGAACAACCTTTTTCATCATCCTAAACGTCATATCTACCACCCGCGGTCATGGTACATATGCTAAAGCATGAAACAGATGAATGTCAAGATCTTCAACACGTTGTGGTTGAGCTCCCGGAGGATTAATCGTTAATGGAAGTGAGCGATGGATTTGGCAGCCGAAAATCGTTAAATACACATGAACCCGAACGTGACCCGCTTGACCTAGAAAGCTTTTTTTATTAATGTATATCCATGAATATGATCTGTAACATCCCGAAATTTCTAAAGTAATATTTAATATATTATTTTGTCGGGTGAAATAAACGAGTTAGTGGAACGATAATAATAATAGCAAAATATGAAGACTTAGTAGGATAATTAGATAGGGACCAAAAGGAAATATGGGCCTTCGGTCCATGGGCTTAAGGGAGTATAAATACCCCCTTAAACCCCAATCCTTTCCATTCCATCCATTTATCCATCCTAATCTCTACACACCCCAAAATACACACACAACCCGAACCAAGATCCAAAGGCGAGGACCCGAGCTTGTTGGTGCTAGATCGTCGTGACGAACCAAAGCAACAAGACCAGCTCGTGTTCGTAGTTCGACTCATTTACGGTACGTTTATATCGAGAACTTGTTCGTTTAGGTTGGGATTAGTATAGAAATGATAGATCTGTGTTTGTATGGTAAAAACGAATCCAACAACGCTAAACTTACTGAAAATGGTTATGATTTGATGGGTTAATCGATTGATAAAAGAACCCGTAACCTATATGCCTAAATCGCACCCTTTAAACATCGATGTTAGGTCGATTTGATGGTTGGGGTTTGTAGGCGCTGGTCAGACGATTCCATGAATACCTAAATCAAGTTATTTGGTTAAGAAACGAAGATGATTAAGGGATTTAAGCACGAATAGTAGCTGTAGCCGACAACTTCGCCTGCAAGCTAAGTTCACCTGATGAACTTCGCCTGCAAAGCTAAGTTCGCCTGATGACAACTTCGCCTAAAGCTAAGTTCGCCTGATGACAACTTCGCCTAAAGCTAAGTTCGCCTAAGGTTTAACTTCGCCTAAAGCTAAGTTCGCCTAAGGTTTAACTTCGCCTAAAGTCGAGTTCGATTAGAAAATAAATTAAAAACCTAATGAAAAATGTGTTAAGACAGTTAATGTAAATAAAATTTTTCCAAGCTGACCTGGCAGCTCGACCCCAGCCAGGGGCTCTGCCCCTTGGACCCTGCTAGGGGCTGCCGCCCCTAGACCCTGCTGCCAGGGGCGCTGCCTGTAAGGCCCCGAACCCGGTGACCCTACTTTAGCGTCGAATTTACTCATAAACACAGTTCTTCAAATCAGAGTTTATTAAAACTTTTCGCGGAATATAAAACATCAATCATTTGTTACAAAACATTAAATCTTTTCTTTGATACCATAACACAAAACTTTATATTTAAAACATCTTTACTTCTTTCTTCAGATGCCAACCGTTCAATTCATGCCGTGTGTCATCTTCATGCTAACTCTATAATCAGCTCACCTGCGTGCATACTAAAAGTCAGCTACGCTGAGTGAGTTCTAGTTAATCGAACGCCATACAATACATACACATACATACATATCTGTAGATACATATCCATACTTCACTAGTTACCCTTCTGTTCTACATACATACTTGCTACCATACATACATACATATCTACAATCACTAACCTCAGTCTACCGAGAGTACGTTCATAGTTCACCGTCTATAACTGTACTCAAGGTCGTGAACACGTACAAGGTTCGCAGTCCTTACCTATGTTCACCATTTATGGTACGTACAAGGATCGCGGTCCTTCCCTATACCATAGTACATCCACAACACGTACAAGGTTCGCAGTCCTTCCCTATGTTGCAACCTAATTCATAGCACGTACGAGGTTCACAGTCCTCCCCTATGCTACAAAATCAGCACGTATAAGGTTCACAGTCCTTTCCTATGCTGAAATACATCCACAACACGTACAAGGTTCGCAGTCCTTCCCTATGTTGCAACCTAATTCATAGCACGTACGAGGTTCGCAGTCCTCCTCTATGCTATAAATACAGCACGTATAAGGTTCACAGTCCTTTCCTATGCTGACGCCTATCTACATTACGTATAAGGTTCGCAGTCCTTATCTACGTTTACATATATCATCTACTTCACGTATAAGGCTCGCAGTCCTTAACTACGCCATTACCAGCCGAGTCTATGTCCGACAGAAGCTAGAGGGATTTGCCATCCTAACTTACTATGTCGAACGTAGAACTCACATACCATTCGTGTACCTGTATACACATAAGTCACATATACAATAATTATATTATAGCATAAGAACACACTAGGCGTTCTTTACATCATTCATTTAACAACCACACCCCTTGTCGATACGTGCAATATCCGAAGATCGTTCACGCCCCGACAAGTATTCATTTGTAATGTTCATACATCTTCGATATATAATATTCGTATCTTTATTTTTTAACCTGACAGTACGCGCAATATCCGAAGATCGTTCGCGTACCGACAAGTAATCATTCATATCCATCACATATATCACATATGGCATACACTTATCACTTAGGATAAATGTATTAACAACACATCGAGTATGCACACAGCCCCGAAAACATAACAAGGAATGGGGCTAGAAACTCACCTGAACACGGTTACGTTCACCGTTAATCGTAATCCCTTTCTTCAGCTGTGCACGGCTGACTGTATAACAAGTACACGTATCAAAAAACTATCACTACTCATATCATCTTTCTAGTCTTAACTACTACCCACAACGAACGGGGGTCCGGGGGCAGCGCCCCTGGCAGCGGGGTCTAGGGGCGGCAGCCCCTAGCAGGGTCCAAGGGGCAGAGCCCCTGGCTGGGGTCGAGCTGCCAGGTCAGCTTGGAAAAATTTTATTTACATTAACTGTCTTAACACATTTTCCATTAGGTTTTTAATTTATTTTCTAAGCGAACTTAACTTTAGGCGAAGTTAAACCTTAAGCGAACTTAGTTTTAGGCGAAGTTAAACCATAGGCGAACTTAGCTTTAGGCGAAGTTAAACCTTAGGCGAACTTAGCTTTAGGCGAAGTTCATCAGGCGAACTTAGCTTGCAGGCGAAGTTGTCGTCTGCAAGTTCTGTTCGCTCTTAAATCCTTCGTTCCTTAACCAAATAACTCGATTTAGGTACCCATGGAATCGTCTGACCAGCGCCTACAAACCCCAACTATCAAATCGACTTAACATCGATGTTTAGAGGGTGCGATTTAGGCATATAGGTTACGGGTCCTTTTTATCAATCGATTAACCCATCAAATCATAACCATTTTCAGTAAGTTTAGCTTTGTTGGATTCGTTTTTACCATACAAACTCAGATCTACCATTTCTCAAATCAAACCGAACCTATACGAACGATTTCTAACCTTAAACGTACCTTGAACGAGTCGACTTACGAACACGAGCTGATCGTGTTGCTTTGGTTCGTCACGACGATCTAGCACCAACTAACGTTTACTCTCTCTCGGATCCTGCTCGTTTATGGTGTGTGTGTTTTTGAATGTGTAGAGATTAGAATGGAAAGAGATGAGGTTTTGGGTTTTATGGTGGTTTAGGGGATATTTATATCCCTTAAAGCCCATGGACCTAAGGCCCATTCTCATTTAACCCATCTCAAATAATCTAACACTAGCCCGACTCATACCAACTCCTACTCTATTATTTATTTCCCGAACCCGAGTCAACTTTCCCTCTATTATTAAGTAATATAATTAATATCATTTTGGAAATTTCGGGATGTTACAAGCGCTGCCCCCCGGACCCCCGTTCATTGTGGGTCATATAAAGATAGAAATACAACTTGAGTAGTAGTAGTTAATTGATACGTGTAAATATTATACAGTTAGCCGTGCACAGCTCAAGAAGGGAATAACTATTAACGGAGAGCGTAACAAGATTCAGGTGAGTTTCTAGCCCCATTTCCTTGTTATGTTTTCGGGGCTGTGTGCATACTCGATGTGAAGTGTGAATACACTTACCTTAAGTGGTAAGTGTATGCTATAGATGTTATACGAGGTAGCTACTATATAATACTTGTTGGTGCGTGAACGATCTTCGGATATTGCACGCATCGCCAAGGATAGTGATTGCCAAGTGGTTATTAGTGTGTATGAATGCTATGATGTGACTTGCTCATTATGTAAATGATATGAAGCATGTTGTAGACAAGTAAAGGTAGAGCGTGTTAGAAGTGGCAAGAGTGTAGTAAGAGTGTTAGTGGCATGACGATAGTACGTGGTAGGGTAAGCCTATACGTGACTACGTCATTAAAGTGGCAAAGTGGCATAACGTTATACGTTATTAAAGTGGCAAAGTGGCAAGGTGGTAGGTGTAAATAAGAGGCTAAGTGGTAAGGTAAGCAGGTTAGATAGTGGACTACGTGTCTTCGGATACGTATATGATGCAAGTAGTGGTTGTATGATAAGTTGCTTGATTAACTAGAACTCACTTAGCGTAGCTGACTTTTAGTATGCACGCAGGTGATCAGACCAAAGAACTAGCATGAGCATGGCACATGGCATGGATTGAACGGCTGGCATCTTAAGATGGAAGAAAAGATGTTTTAAATATAATGATTTGTTTTATAGTATCAAAGAAGAGATTGAATGTTTTGTAACGAATGTTTCAAGTAAACGTTTCCGCGAAAGTTTTAATTAACTCTGATTGCAAGAACTGTGTTTATGAGTAAATCCGACGCTAAAGTAGAGCTACCAGTTCGGGGCCTTACATGATCTTATTTTAATTTAGTAGTAATTATTTGTTGTAATTGAAGTTTGAACAATATTTTCAGTACTTGGAGTGTGCCACTGTTAATATTCTTTTTCGTTTGTAAACATTACTTATTTTGAATGCATATATTTTGTTATTGGTCGTTTGGCATTGCTTATTGAAATTGTTTTAACCATATTTATTTATTTATTACACAACTAATGTCTATTTATTTACATATAGGTTTTGCTGTTGGTTTGATTTAAAAGTTGTTGCAGCTGCTTAGTTAGAGGTCAGTGTCTTTCCATCTATAGTTTATATAAAACCTAAGGTAGTGTTTGATATGCAGCAGTGACAGGAGGAATGGAATGATTCATTACGTGAGAATGAAAAATGTAATGTTTGGTGGCTCAATAGAATGGAATCATCCATTACACATGGAATCCCATTCCTTCCCACCCCTCTTCTTTTTTTTTCATTACATTCATCCTTCACCATACTTTCTCAACAACTCCACCATTTAACAACAACAACCAAACACCACTACCATCACCACAACTACCAACACCGTCGCCACCACCACCACCTTACCACCAGCACTACCGCCGCCGCCGCCGCCACCGCCACCACCACCTTACAACCAGCATTACCACCGTCACCGTCGTTGCAACCATCGTTGCAATAACCACCGCAACCGTTGTCATCGCCTCCGCTTGGCCATCGCCGTCACCACCATTTTCGCTGCCTGACCACCACCACCTGACCGCTACCACCGTTGTCGCCACCCTACCATCGCCATCATTACCAATGCTACCACTGCTTAACCACCGCCACCCCCACCACCACAACCATCACCCCTGCCTCCTGACCACCACCACCACCACCACCGTCACCATCGCCACCACCATTTTCGTCATCGGAGCTACTGTGACATTCGTCAATTTCGGGTCTTGTTTGTATTCGTTTTTGTATTTGTTTATTATGTAAACCGACCCGATTTGTAAACCGAAGCTTATGTTATAATCAAAATGATGGATTTATGTTACAATATTGTTTCACACTTGTTGGGTCTTGAAAACATCATATTTTTATTTTTATTTTTATTTATTTATTTATTTATTTTTTTGTTGTTTTGTGTTTTTGTCTTGATCCATTTTGCATGAAAATTCTTGTGTCTCACACCCATATTTGACCAACAACATTACCCTATATATACACCACCTTTCCTCTTCATTTTCCCTTGCTGCAACTCCAAAAAAAAAAAAACTCTCTCAAACATCAAAGATTCAAGGTTATCTTCTTAAGTGTTCTTGAAGGTTTTTAGTCTTTCATCTTAATTAGTTTACGTAGCCTTATTAATACTTGTTTATGGTTGTGCAACATACATATAATATACACCCCTTGCTTACCTTTGGTAGTTACTTCTCCGATTCCGGTCGGTGAGGTTTCGGACCTCATAAGGCAAGGCTTCATGGAGGACTTCGTGTCCTTGATATATATACATCTATATAACTTGTTTATACATATTAATCTTGCTTATTTTAGTTTGTTGGTCATGTTTACAAGTTCCATGGTTATGGGTTTTTAAGAGTCTATGCTTCGGTTTAACCGTAAATAGCTCTAAACCGTAAACCGAACTTTGTTACTAGTTTTGTTAAATAATTGGTTAAACATACTTATTGTTAGATCTAAGTTTCTAAAATCATTTTTACAAATTCTATGGTTATGGGTTTGTAGAATCTTACCTCGGTCTTAACCCGAAACACGATCCGAACCGAAAACCAAACTTTTGTTTAAAGACTTTATTGTTAACTTTTGGTTGTAAAACTTAAAGTATTTTTATTTGTACATTATTATACAAGTTCTTTAGTGTTTGGACATGTGGAAACCATCTATGAACTTGTTGTGAGATGGAAACCGAACCAAACCGATTCTTACTCGCTTAAGACACACAAGTGTGTTTTTTTTAGCCATCAAGACTTGTATATTTCTTTAAAAATAGTTACAAATTGATTTTTAAATATTTTCTTGAGTACTTGGAAATGTTGGATCCAACTTGATCTCATAACAAAGTTTGGACCGACAAAACCGAACACTCGCTTAACGTGCGTGGTTAGTTCTAAAACAATGGAACTACATACTTGGTTAAGTCTTATTAAATTTTATTGAGTTATCTCATAACATTCAATATTTTGGAAAGTTGACTTTGGGTTTGACCAATTATCAAGACCCGAACCGACAACCCGAACACTCGATAAAAAAAAACCGTTTTAGTATCTTTATTCCAAATGGATTTGCATTCTTGCATTTTACCCACCTTATTACTTAACATAGGTTGAGTAAATATTAAGGTTAGATACTTTAACCCGGTTTCGAGCAAACTTACATTTTTAAAGGGTTATTATTATAAATTCTTAAATAGTTACATTTTAAAACCTTGAACTTTAATTATTTACATTTCTCAACATTTATTTTGTTTAAAGACCTTCAAGACAACCTTTCTAAATTCAAGACTTCTTTTCTTTTTAGGCATTGTGTGTTAAACTCGTCGTTCCGACAAATCTCCAAATTATCATCTTTCAAGTTTACTACTTGAAGGTGAGTACTTCATACCCCATTTTCCATCTTTTATTTTGGGGGTGACATTTCATACTTATTCAACAAAATGCTTTATATTTGAATTTTAAACCACAACGTTTTGATCACTATTGAAGGAAAAATTAATGTTGACATAAATATTTCAAATTTGTTAAAAGTTAGAAACATTAATAGTCAATTTGCCAAATCCCGAACCTTTTGATTATTTCAAAAAATGCCCTTAAAAATAAACTTGAAACCCGAATCATGTTTAAAATTCTAACTTTCATACTTTTGACATTTTAAAGTCAACACTTTGAGCCTATAACAAATTTGACGATAAATCTATTTTGCATTCTCAAACTTTTAAAAATACTCAAAATTTTCATTTTTGACCCATAACAAATTTTGACCTAAATGTAGTTAACTTATACCAAACAATCTATTTACCAATTTTTGACCCATAAAATCAAATTTAACTTCCACAAAAAACTCAAAACAATTTCATTTGAGAAACATGATTTGTTCTTAATTTTTGGAATTCACCAAGTATTTTGAAATATATAATAAAATAATATGTTAATATTTATATTTATAAAAATACATATATATTATATAAATATAGTGTAAAAGGAAAGTGAATAATTATTGATTTATTACATATATTAAGGTATATTGGTTTTTGAGAGAAAAAATTGTAAGAATTAACCAAAACATGACAAGTGTCCCCATTTATTTTACTTTATTAGAATAGGTAGATATGTAAATTAAGCATCATCTTCCACTAACACCAAAAAAAAAAAAGTTCTTGTGAAAGTCTAAATAAAACTTGTAAGTAAATAGTAATATATTATCATATATGTAAATTAATAAAGATGATGCCTCCTATCCTTGCCTTCTCATCTCTTTCAAAGTCTTTTTGATAGCGGTTTCATCAATTGAATCTTCTTCAACTTGGCCATCCCGCCAGTTTTGCATAACTCTAGCAGCTCCTCCACTGCAGCCTCAATCTCCATCTCTCCTTTAACTCTCAATGTAGCACTCATTTTCTTGGTTTTTACCCTCACAGCTTCCCCTAACTTACTCACCATCACATTCTGCACAGCCGCCGCCACGTTCTTGCGCCCGACCCTCCCATTCCCATCCCTCACCACCTTCACACCGACCCCAACTTCGACAACTAACCGTGCATTGACCGGCTGGTCAAACTGCATGGGCATGGCTATTATAGGAACACCAAACTTCATAGCTTCCATTAGAGGTGCACAAATCGGTTTTTTTAAAAAAACCGGTTCGGTTATTAACCGGACCGGTTTTTTTTTGGCCCGAAAAAAAATCGGTTCGGTTAATAACCGGACCGGTTAATAACCGGTTTTTGTATGTAAAAACCCTAACCGGTCTAACCGGTTAGGACCGGTTTAGAAACCGGTTAGAACCGGTTAATAACCGGTTAACCGGTTTTTTTTTAAAATAACCGGTTAATAACCGGTTTTTTTCATAATAACCGGTTTTAAAAAAAACCGGTTTTTCCATTAACCGGTTTGTTAACCGGTTTTGGCTCTAAAACTTGTAACCGAAATACAAACCGGCGGTTTGTAAACCGGTCAAACCGGTTTTTAAAAAACCGGTTTTCGTAAAAACCGGTTTCCGGTTTAAACCGGCAAACCGGTTCCCGGACCGGTTTTTTTGACCATCTCTAGCTTCCATGACTGAACTCCAACCACAATGACTCACAAAACCACCAACATTGTCGTGTCCTAAAATTCTTGTTTGTGGGGCCCACCCTTCAACTAATAAACCCCTGTCCTTTACCCTTTCAAGAAACCCTAATGGCAAAGCTTCAGAAAGCTTTATTTCTTTTTTCCCTTTTGGGAACCTTAAAACCCATATGAAATTCATGTCACTCATTTCCAACCCATGTGCTATATCCTCCAAATCACCACTAGAAAGAAAATATTCACTCCCAAAAGAAACAAAAACAATGGTTTTTGTGTGAAGCCACTCGATCACACTGTTTTCTTTCATGCTCACGTGACGCGGGTCCACCGTGAGAGGACCTAAATGCACGATCTTTTTACTGGTCAACACAGAAAGATAATCAGAATTCTTACCTTCAATCTCGTTAAACGATTTAACAAGAATAATACTTTTCGAATTGTTATAACACCCGATGATACTCGCTAAATCTTTGCGGTTTTCTTCCGTGCACTCAACACGATAGGTATTATTAGCAGCAGCAACACTAGTGGTGATAAACACCACCGCAGGGATTCCAAGGGCGGCAGCCGCCTTTGGAGCCCACGGTTGTAAAATATCATAAACGAGCAAATCAGGCTTTAAGTTTTTCAAGATTTTCGAAAAGCCAGGGCTTGACATATCAAAAGCTTGCTTGAGAACTGGCATAAGATGGATAGGGAGGCCATTGGTGGTGTGAAGTTGTGGTGGAAGTTCAGGTAATGTGGGAAGTTTCAATTGTACGAAACGAATCGATGCTAAACTTGGCTTGTTTTTCAATGTTTTGGTGACCGAATCGAGGTTAGCAGGAGTCGAGCAAAGGTAGATCTTGTCGAATAGGTTTGTGTTACTTAGTTTTTTGGCTAGTTCTAGGAAGGGTGAGATGTGACCATGACCTAACCATGGGAACATCAAAACAGTAAGCTTTTGGTTCTTCTTTGTCATTCTGAAAATCAAAAGACAAATTAAGGCTATACAATTTGATAATTTGAAGGTGGTTGTTTAATTTGAGGTGATCAACGTTGGTGGTGTATATATATTAATTTTGCTAATATGGAAAGTTGTTTTACACATGGAAGAAATTGCATCAAAATCTTTTATTTTCATCATATGATTACATGCGTCTTTTATTTACACGCGTGGAACACAAGACAAATATATGTCTTGAAATTGTTTAATTTATAGTTAGATGTTTCGAATCTACAATCAATATAACTTTATTTTTGCCATAAAGGAAAAAATTAACATGTTAATATATGAATTTACTAAATTGGACATCTAAATGTTTGCCTTATTGCTTTAACCGGGCAATACATTATTTTGGATGAAAAAAAAAATCCAAATAGCGGGTCTGCTTGGGCACTCTAAAACCGTCTTCGTTTAGGTTGATCTGACCAGAAACGTGCCTAACCTGATGAAGGGTTTGGTTTGGCTGTTTTTAAAACCTACCCTTCTTTATTTTCAAAATCAAATTTGCTTAACTATGTGTTTTATTTATTTTGGAAAATATATTTTATTATTATTGCAAATCATGGCTTACTTAAAAAAAGTAGTTAGTTTTATATTTTTGTTTCTATGTATAAAAGATACGGTTGTAAAAACGATCCAAGGGCAATCTCACGATCTTTCAATTTGTGATTGGAAAGTTATTGTAATTAATTTGGACTTATCAATAAGATGGAGTGTTTATTATATTCATTATCATTATTTGTTTCTATGTTTATTATATTTGGACTTATCAATATATGTCTTGAAATTGTTTAGTTAAGAGTTGATATTATCGTGAACTGTTCGTTCATATTTTAAACAAACAAACATAAACGAACATGTACACAAATATTTGTTTGATTAAGTGTTTGTGTTCATGTTCACGTTCGTTTAAAGTTAAATGAACGAACACGGACATACCCTTGTAGTTTAACAGAATTATGAAACTCTTGTCTATGTTTGTATAAAACTCTACTAAATTCAAGACTACCTTTTATAAAACTTATGATTGTATTAGTTGTTCGATAACAAAATGTATAGTTTTAACTTCGCATTTGCCTTTTGCTTTCAACTTTGTTGATTGTTAAATGCCCATACTTAATATGTTTGCTAGCGTGTAAATAACTAAAACATTTTGCATACGTTCATCAAGCGTACTCTTAAGTATATAATTGAAACTTGCAACACCCTGGTAAAAAAATAATGTTCTAGTAATGAATTAATGTTGAATTCAATTATTGTAAAACTTATATTCAAAGTACTATCTGTATTGTAATGAATTGAGGGGTGAAATTTCAAGTGCTATTTGTTTTGTTATTCAAAAGGGTGTTGCGACGCAGCTTATTGCCCGTTTGTCTATTAGGATAGTGGCCTGTGTTACATACGGTGGAAAAAATTTCAAACGTCATATATATATATATATATAGAATTTGGTTCATTTCAGAAGTGTTTTTAGTGTGAGAAGTGCGAGAAGAGATTCTGACCAATCATAAGTTTTCTTTTTAATTTGGGATTATTTAATTGTAGAAACATATTAGTTAAAAATTTAGGAGTTTCTTTTAGTAATTAATACTAATTAATGTTAAGTTACAAATGATTTTACATTTATTTTTATCTTTTAACTCGATTTAATCTTTAAACAATTCATAAAACAAAATCATCATACTTATACTATATAAAAGATAAATATATTAACCATCATAATAACAAACACCTACACAAATCATAATATTAACTTACACATACAAAAACTAGTTCATGTTATCACCTACACAGATCACAATATGTATATACGTGCACATAACTAGTTCATGTTAACCTACACAAATCACAATAATAACCTACATATATAAATTTACTTCATGTTATAGCCTACCAATTTGTATTTACCTACACATATCAGAATATTAACCTGCACAAACAAACTTTGTTCATGATATCACATACAATTAATAGTATTAACATAAACTTGTAAAATATTCGTAATGTAAGAACACATCATCTTTTTTTATAATTTTAATTATTTTGTAATCTATCTTTTATGTGTAGGCAAATACGAATTATGTGTAGATAAATATTATTTAATGTAGGTAAAAACAAAATGAACTAACAAGCTGTGTAGGTGAATACGATATATGTGTAGGTAAATAGTTATGTGTTGGTGAAAAATAAAAGAAATATAATTAGTGTAGAAGAAAATAAGTTGTGTTGGTAAATACGAGTTACATTTTGATAAAAATAAAAATAACTAACAATTTGTATAATTGAATATGAGTTATGTGTAGATTATTTTGTTACTTATGTAAGTGATCAATTTAATACAATTCACCTACATATACATTTTTTTTATTTATATGTAGGAAATAGATAATTCAAATTTGTAAATTTCTACTAGAATTAATGTGGAGAATATTTTAGGAGTAATTAAAGGAATTAATGCATTGAACAAATAAGAGATAATCAGTGGTTGAGATCGACTTCTTGCACTTCTCGCTATAATATCACTTCTCGCACGATCCATCCCCTATATATATATATATATATATATATATATAGGAAGAGGATCAAGAGAAAACTCACATTTAGAGAGAAAACTAAAAAACTCCTAAAGAATTATTTTTAATTAAAAATCAAAAATATCTTCAAAATTCTGTTTTAGCCATTATTCTTATATTTTCTTATATTTCACTCGAAAAATATAAAAAAAACCCCGCTGTAATGCACATACGTATTACTGTGCGATACCGTTGTATTACACATGTGTATTACTATGTATTTTTTAGTTTAATAGTGTTTTATTGCATATATTCAATATTTGTGTTTGTATATGTGTAGTAGTGTTGTATTATATGGAAAAAAATAATAATAAAATAAAAGTTGATGTGGTGCACATGTGCGTTAATGTTGTATTACACATACGTACTAATGTGTATTCGATGTGTGTATTAGTCTTATATTGCATATATAAAATAGCGTGTATCAAATATGTGCAATACAAACACTTTTGCATATATGCAATGCACACTATTACACATGCGCGCTATACCGACGAGGTTACTGACAAGAATTTTTTTTTTGAACCAATAACAACATATAAGAATAATGGGAAAAAAAGAAACTTCAAAAAAAAATTTAAAAAAAAAGTTAAAAATAGTTTTTTAGAAGTTTTTAGGAGTTTTTAAGTGTCTTTTTAAGAGAAGTTTTCACTAGAACTCACCCCTATACATATATATATATATATATATATATATATATATATATATATGTATAGCTATTATAAAAATTCTTTACATTGTTTTCTTCAAAACCACAAGATGTAAGAAAAATATATATAAATGGTGTGAATGAGAAACTGTATAAATATACAAATCATTGAATTACTAAATTAATATTCATACTAAAAAAGGTAGCAAAAATTAGTTATAAATAATTAATTGTAGTCAAAATCATTTTTTAAATTATTTGAAATGAAATAGTTGGTTATGATTCTAGAAAACATTAATTAGTGAAGTTAAGATTCTAGAAAATATTAATTAGTGAATTATGTGGCAATTCTAGAGATGGAAACCTTGTAAGCTTATGTGGACATCCTATTTGAAAGCCATGTGAATATCTTGTTTTGCTTTAATAGTATAGTAAGAAGATTAGCATTAGGATTAAAATTAATTGATTAATTATGTGAAATTATAAGCATGGAGAGTGGATGACATGGAACATTAGGTGGACACCATAGGAGAAGTACAAGTGGACAAATTGGTTTTCCTTTAATATATTAATTAGATGTAATAAAGTCAAAGTAAATGTTAAGGCGTGTCTTGACAACCAACATTTATTTCTTCCTTTTGCTTTTAACACTTTTGCTTTCCTCGCTCCCGAAGCTGTGGAGTTACTTACCCGTGTTCAGCGGGTCATGCATAATAATGTTATGACTCGAAGATCAGCAATTGCAGTTTTTAAAAGATTGAGTTTTGCAATTCAAAAATGGGTTGCCCGCTTGCCTTCTGTATCGATGTAATCTAAACATTGAAATTTTTTATATTTAGGTTGGTTAAAAAAAATGTTAAGTTATGAATTCAAAACTTTAAATGTTAAGTTTGACCAATACTTGTGTTATATATTGGTTTAAATGTTAATTAGCATTAGGATAAAATTAATTGATTAATTATGTGGAAATTTTAAGTATGGAAAGTGGATGATATTGAACACTAGATGGACACCCTAGGAAAAGGACAAGTAGACAAATTGATTTTGTTTTAATATATTTGTTAGATTTTGAGGTTCATGAGAAATATAAATAGTTTAAAAAAAGTTAATAGCTGAATTATGGTTTAAATGAAACAAACACTATAAGTGGGATGAAAATGTTAACGAAAGAAACTAAAGGGGTCACAAAGGTGGTTTATCTAAAGAGGTGGGAGTCTTAGAGGCGATATGAGAGCATTCAAACAGCGAACGTGTTTGAAAGTTAGATGTGGCTACTCCCTCCAATGGTTTTCACCTGCACTGTCATCCACCAACATATTCGTTGTTCATGTTGTAATCAGGTATTTTTACTCACATTTTACCATCGACTGCCATTCACATTACTCTTTTCGTTTCCAATTTTACCAGACCGAATTTCATGTTTTGGGACACCGGGTACCAATAATGATAATTTTAGTTTCAACCTTCTTTTTTTAGAGCCATCTAATCCCACAATTGAACGAAAATATTACTTATTTTTTGGTTATGCTAGCTAGGGACAAAAGTGCAGAGTAATATTTTAGTATTCACATGATGGTCTTCCTTTTAAGTTGACAAACCAAATTCAAGTGCATGTCAGCATCATACTATTGAAACATACAATCAACATATGTTTAAATTAATACTTTCCTTTGCAGCAGGTACTCACCGATAGACGATACAACTGATGTGGTTTGCTTTAAGGAATAAATGACACAGATGGTCGGTATAAACTGCAAGTTCAGAAGGCGTACCAATCAAACAAACAATACCCCCCCCCCCCTTGCGGGGGCCTCAAACCTAGTTGGTAACATTTTGGGTTGGAACATTGGTCTTGTGAAATTGGGTAACAAACATTTTGATGATTTGTACCCTGTAATACCCGAAAACCGGACTCAGCTCCATACTCAAAACCGGATTTTTCAAATACCCGAGCTATAGTCGAAAAATACCTCAAAAAAGTGCAGCCCCTTAAAAGCCCAATCTATATCCGAGAAATGCCCAAAAAAAACCAAAAATATGATTTTTTTTTCAATATCCGGAAATATGGTATTCAAATACTCGGTTTCAAAGTACCTGGTTCTGTACCCGACCCGAACATGGTGCATAGGATATCGTTTTTAGAGACAATACCCGAACCCGACTCAAGTATGACCAATACCGGTCATACCCGAATCCGATTTCATACCCAAAACCGAGTAATAGAAAAACCCGATTTGTGCACCTCTACTTGCACCTCTATTTGATTTAAGATTTTAAGGCACACTTCTTTATTGGACATGCATCACAGGCTAAGTTATTTTGTTGAGCAGGCCAGGCCCAAATAGTAGGTCATACATACCAGTGGGCTTAATGGTCATGAACCCCAAACCCAAAATAACTATGATTATTTACAACTCAAAAGAAGTTAATGTGTATTTCACACATCTTTATAGAAGTGACTTCACACTTTAACACACCTAAAGTTAATAAAGCACTTCGAGCTTGCCCGAGACAAGCTTTTATCAAGTTTATAACTGAACTTGAACTTAAAACTTGAGCTCGAACTTGAACTTATAATTTGAATATACATACGCGCATATAAACTGGAATTTGTCAATTATGTTTTGTTGGATTATATTATTATTAGATTTATCTAAGGGGGTTTTCCCTTATAATCAATTTTTGTTATATTTATATTGATTTGAAATGAATGTTAATATTGATTCTAATGATCAGTTGTAATAATTTTGTTTATAAATAAAACTGAGTTTGTTTTAAGCCAAACTCGAGCTCACACCCGCTATCAAGCCGAGTTGAAGTTTAGCCTAAAATTGTTAAGAATTAGTTTAACTATCAATTATGATTCTCATAACGGATCATCTAACGACTTGACCTGAAAACGACTCAGGATTTGACCCGACACCCTCCTAAACTAGTTTTTTTACTTAATGTTTCATCACCCTATTTATACAATTTATAAAATTTATTTTTTCTAAGTATAATATGATTAAGCAACAACAACAATGCAACAAACAAGACAATTGACATTACCACCACCCAAACCATTATTTGTTTGACTATACACAAAATAATAATACAAAAAAATATTCTTGTTGCATGTACCAAAGTCACCCTCTACGGAAATGACTATTCTACCCTTTTATTTTTATTTTCAGATTAAAAGAACTTACACAATAAGCAAACATAAAACAACACCTAAAAGTGCACCCATTAACATCCTCTAAAGGAAACCCTTGGGTTGTGACATTCATACCATTTTTTTTACTTTGGAAGAAGTGCTCCTTCACATATCCTTTCAAGTCTTTATACAATCCCTATAATTAAAATAAAATAAATATATATATCAATTAAAGGCTAACCCATATATGTAACACAAAGATATGACGATGACATGAAAATTATAAAAAAGTAATTAAGTTGATCTAATAAAACAAATGACTTTTAAAAGTATTATTATGGGTTAATCATACTAAAATGTAGCTTCTTTTATCTTCCTATTATTATATGTAAGAAAAATATATTTATTTCATTATATGGATTACGTAACACCCTTTCATCTTTACTAGGCCCAGCAAACTGGATGACTTGGGCGTATTCTGAATTACGGGTTGAAACAGTCTGGTCAGATTGGGTTTTAAGCAAAATGAGTTCAGGTCAAAACGTGTTCTAAGCATAATGAATGGGTTGCCAATATGGGATCGAGTTAGAGAAAAAAAAAACTACTAACCACGCCTCACCCGACACCTCACCGTGCCCCACCCACACCTTTGGGTTAAAATGAGTCATATAAGAAAAAAAAAACCCCTACCTCCCGTTTAGTGGCGAAGTAGCGGCAGTGGTGGAGTGTCGATGGTCGAGGCGACATGGGCGGTGGTGGACTGGTGGTGGAGTGTCAGTATCGGCAGTGGAGGAGTGTCACGACGGTGATGGGTAGCAACAAAAAATAAGTGAAGCCAAATAATGGTAATGGTCCGTTGACTAATTTAAGGTAATTCAATTTGAGCCACTGGCTACTTTAAAGCGATCCATTTTTTGTATTTAAAAAGATTAGGTTTTGTAATTCAAGGGGTAGCGGCGTAACTTGTTGCCCGCTTGCATTCTGTTTCGATGTAATAAAAAACTTTGATAGATGTTATATATTTTTTTCAAAAAAAAAAACCATTTTGACCTGCTGACGAATTTAAGGTGACCCAAATGTACTCATATATACAATTTAGTTTTTCCCAAATCAACCCATTATTTAAACAACGGGTCATGATTGCCACCTATAAGAGCATTCCCAGCTCGTTCCCAACGGGTCATGACGAATTTTAATCTTTAAACATCAATCAAAATACATTAAACAACACAATTATTATATATTGTTAATACAATTACAATTTACGTTAAAATTGCATGAATTACAAAGCAAACATACACAAATAGTTTACAAATAACAAAAATTTCCTTGTACACTACATTTGAGGTTGTATTAATCAATAACCTTGTTTATCAACAATAAATATCTTTAGTCAATGTCTGCTTTTAACTCTTGATAAGGCTACGTATAGTTGTCCATATGAGAACACGGGTTCCTTACAAATCAACCCTAGATAATAATTAAACTTGACTTTTGTTTATGGTTATCACGAAACACCATACATCTTTCCAAATAATCAAAGAAATCAGATTTTAAGGTATTTAAGCATGGTAAATAATTTGACCAGATTAAAAATAATTTATGATTATAGATTTCCCATATTAAACCCTTGGTTTCTTTCCTAAAATATATTTACCTAAAATAATCTATTGATTTATATTTAGAAAAGACTGAAAAAATTAAAATAATATTTTATTGTTTAATGGGTCAAACGGGTAGAAAGTTGACCAAAGTGAGTTTTTAATGCATACTCAAACAATGATTTATTATATTGCTTAAACTAGGTTAGAGCCCGTGTTCCACACGGGTGAAAAATATTATAAAAATAAAAGATTATTATATGTAATACGTAAAGTTAATTGTTTCATATAATAATTTTTATTTATAACTTTTTTTTATTAATTTTTTGATATATTATACACTATAATTTTAAATTAAAAAACAAATCTTGATGTTTGATTTATTTCAAATAAACATTCATACCAATATTGTTATATTAAATACTAGTTTGAGACCCGTGTATTACACGGGTAATTGATGAAAATTTTAAACTTAATCATTAAGCGAAATAAAGTCAACAACACAATTTTCATGTATTGCTAATACAATTACACTTTACATTAAAATTACAAAATTTACAAAACAAACATTATACAAATATGCTACAAATAAGTAAAAATTGCCTTGTACACTATATTTGTGGTTGTATTGGTCAATATACATTATTTATCGAGAATCAAAATATTTAGTCCATGTCTATAACTCTTGATAAGGCCACGTATGATTGACCATGGTTTTTATTTGTGGTCATCACAAAACATACTGCAAAGTGAAACTGTCGTCTTTAAAATTAAAACGTAATTTTTAACTAAAATCAATAATGGTTTATTGTTTAAAATATATAAAATTAAGAAAAATTTTGTTATATTTATAAATGTTATAAAACTTATAAATTTAGAACATTTAAATTTTGGTTAAATGTAAGGTGTGAGTCTTAACGAATTTGCATAACATATAGTTTTGCATAGAGAAGAATAAATGTTAATCGATTCCAAAATATATGTAATTGATGTCAATCGACAACCAAAACAATCAATTGTGAGCAACTCACGAGATTTACATTTAAAATTGGGAGAGGTTTGGACAAGAGAGGCGAACTTAGGGTTTGGAATCACCGAAGTTTTACGACTTGGCGACTGTAAACAAAAGGGATTATAACAATATATAGGTCCGACAATAATCTAGATGGTCAGAAAAGATACAGGACCTGAAATAAGACACATATTATGAAAATGGGTTGAAAAAAGGTAAGGAACATTTTTAGAGTGACAAGTGGCATTAAATGGTATTCTTTTATATATAGTAGATTGTGTGTATAAAAATGATATCTGTAACAAAATGTTGTCATAGATTTAAAAACTAAATTTAAAAAAACTAAGGTTTTGTTGTAAAAGAAAATAAATAAAAATATATTACATTTTAAAATAAAGAGAGAAACGATGAACAATCTTAAATGGTTGTGTTAAAGAGATATGAGAACACAATGTCATATATGAATTATGAAAATATTAATATTTAAATATAATTTTGGTTTTATTCTTGAACATAAATCACATTTATATATGTTAAGTCAAGAAATCAAACACAATTACCATTTTAGTGGAGTTGGTAAGTACATTTGGTTTGAAACATGAGATCTTGGGTTCGAAGCCCGCTTCACACAATAATATATTTTTCAAAATTTTATAAAGCCTTACGGGTCATGGGTTATAATAGGAAAACGGGTCATGAGTCATAATATAATAGGAAATAGTGACATGGTATCTACTTGACATCTTATGTGGAGTGCCTAGTTAAATGCCATGTGGACAACTTGTGTTGCTTTAATAGTATAGTTAGATCATATGATAGACAAAAATATAAGTTTTGTCCTTTAAACATCACTGATTTATGGATCATGTCCTTTAAAAAGTTTACTTGCAGGCGGTGTCCTTTATACAATATGTTTCTTCGCCTTTTGTCCTTTAAACTAACTGCCATCAAATTCTCCCGTTAAATCTTAACATATGAAAGGTATGTGAGGGCCTTTTAGTCTTTTTACCTTTAAAGGACCATTCCTACAACATAATTAAGTCATGGACTATATATATAACTTTTGTAGATGAGCCCCACCAGACAACCTTTTCCAATACCTGTACCCAACCAACCCCCATCTTCTTCATTCTTCAATATTCAAAGTTCAAATAATTCCGACTCTTCCTTCACTATGTGGAACGAACGCAACCACTACACCGCCACCGATATTTACCTTGGAACCACAACCGCTACCCTCTATGGTTGGAGTTTGCTACTTGTCGTCACTCAAGTTTGTCCGCCGTGAAAAACGATGGCCGACACCTGTCCTAATACCATAAGAAGCCATCGAGTTCATTAGTCATTAAGATCTCCATTCGATCTGCTATTGGTGCTTAAACCCACTGCCGCGTGTGTTCAATGCCGGAAACGGTGTGGCCGGTGATAGTGTGCTTAGCGATAGCGTGGTGGTTGCTGGCAACAGAGAGAGAAAGAGAGATTAGGTTTTGAAACTTTAGGTTAATGGTGGGGGCTGTGAATTCCGACGGTAGTGGTGGTTGTGGAATGAGATGTAGTGGTGGTGGCCGTGGCGGCTTTGATCTGAGTATTAGTTTTGATTCAGATTGTTTAATAGTATAAATTAATATTGTATTTATAATATAAATTAATATTATTATATTTATGAATAATAAAGGGTTGAAATTACCTTTATACCCTCATGTGCTCAGGATTTAATCGGAGAATTGGATGGTGGTTAGTTAAAAGGACAAAAGGCAAAGAAACGTGTCGTATAAATGACACCACATGAAAGCAAACTTTTTAAAGGACCTGATCCATAAATCAGGCTATGTTTAAAGAACAAAATTTGTATTTTTATCTAGATGATAATTGTATAAATATAGCTTTGTCATTATAATAAACACATTATAATTTCTTTTGGAAATTTTGACAAAAAAATGCTCCAAGGTCAGAAAAAGATGTATCGGCGTCAGATAAATACAAGCAAGATGAATCGAATGTTGGATGAATATATATGGAGGATGATGATGTGGGCTACCTGCAATAAATGGAGTGGTAGGTCGTCGAATTTCTTCGCTCCATAGATGTTATTTAGCTGTTTTAAGTTAAGAAAAGAATAAATGAAACTGGGATTACATAATCCAGATTCATATTCAAACCAAGTTAAGGTTCCGGGCTCGGTATGGAACCAGTTTTTTTGTGAATCTCTACCACTTGACAGTGTCAATCGTTGTGGCGTCACAAGAGCAGATCCTCTGGCGTATTGCACGGTGGGACGACAACAAGGGCGGGCTCGAGGTCCGAACTAACAACCTCGATTGCAAGACTTAGCTAAAAATTTTCATTGCCAATATTCACCCAAAACGAGACACGCGATGATCAAATTTGAGTCTCCACTTAATTACCCAAACCTTCCTACCACCAAACTAAACCAATAAATAAATTAGCCCGTCAATTTATTCTGACATTTATTCTGACTTGCTTATTACCAACGTAAATTAAACCAAAAAAACCCTGCAGCATCCGAAATCCATCTCCAAATTACTTTCATCAGTAAGAAGACAAATAATCATATTATAAATCAAGACATTGACGCTTCATCAGATCTTGCTCGCTTCAAAGGGCGCTCAGTATTAACCTCCGGTGCTTCTGCTTGAGATGTTGACTTTGACTTTGGACCTGTTGACTTTTTGGTATCTTTATCTGATATGCATTGGTCATCGTCTTTCGACTTTTCACTTGTAGGGGCAGGGGCGTCATTTGGGTTAGAGGATGACGCTTTTAACCTTTCGTTTTCCATCTTTCTTTGTTGCTCAAACATCATTTGAAGATACTTTCCTTGTTCTTCGATTCGTAACTGTAAGTTCCTTTGAATCTGAAAAAAAGTTCAATTTTGAATCAGTTGACCATTTAAGTTTGACCAAATCATAAAACTGAGCCGAAAGTCAAAACAAGTATCAAAAGAGGCCCAAATACATGCATATATGTAAATTGGCATACCTCAAGTTGTTCATGAAGTTGCTTTTGTACTTCCATTTGCAATTTCAATGCATCAGTGAACCCTAAACTCCTGTCATAAAAAGCCATATACATAAAGTTTCAAAATTTGCCTATTTTCATAAATAAATAAATGCACACACATTAACGTCTTATATTTTGACATATAAACTACTGCATAAATAGTCACCCTTTCTCCCATAAATGTCTAAAATACCCTTGCCGATAATAACTTACTTGTTTGTGATATCCATAGATACTATCTCATCAATGGAGGTCAGTTTCTTCTCTGATGATCCTGCATCAAAAATATTAAATCAAGAGTTTTAATAAGAATAATAATAATAATAAAAGTTAGCATATCAAGCATCCTTCAAATTTGTACTGTGATTATTTAAAAACTAAATGATGAATACTTTCTCGTATAAATAACTAAACATCAACTGATTTACAGTATTTTTATTTTAAATTAACAATGTTATTAAATAGCTACAAATTCAATAATAAAATAATATTACCTTCAGATAATTCTGGCTTGTACCTGGCTGTCCTGTATTTCTAAAATCAAAATAACAAAAAAAAACATCAATCTGAAATAAGCCAATATTTAGTACTTTGACTTAAAAGTCATCACATGAGACACTTAATTTGGTGTCATAATTATCTTAAAAAAAATAAATCCGACATACCTGTAGATGACTTTTCACGTGATAGATAGTCAAACCTTCAACATTCATAAGCTTCAAAACACCTTTTGGTGTAGCCCCTTTAAGTCATATCCAAAAGTCAACGCAAAAGTCAGTGCAAAAGATAAAATCACGAGTTCATAACCACTAATATGTTGAGAACCACATTACATTGTGCATCAAAAGATCGTATGCACAAATGTATTAAGCGATTCTCAACATACTATTGGTTCTGAAACGAACAATTGTATATACTAATATAAATATATGATATAAAATTTGTTACTAAAATACGCACGCTCACTGCCACCCAACTTGTTGACTGCTTCAACAAAGGATAGATGGAGTTCGGGTGTCCAACGCATGCGCGGTTTGATACCCGGACCAGTAGATGATGGGCTCAGGCTGCTGACCGAACATGCTTCTGCACTTGGAACAGGAGAACGCGGAATAATTTGTGATTGCTGCATAGAGGACATGATAGTTTATAATTTTAGAAATTATTGTGTTTGCTGCATAGAGGAAATGAAATTTTAGAATTTTAGAAATTATTATAAAATAGTAGCAAAATTTTAGAGGACATGATATTTTATAATTTTAGAAATTATTATAAAATAGTAGCAAAATTTTATTACCAAAAATAATAAGATTATTTCTAAAATTGCCCAATTTGTACTTTATATGTATAAAACCTCCTAAATCAATTTATTCAAAAACTAAGATTATCTCTAAAATAATACTTTTTTGGTAGTAATATTTGATACACAGTGTCTAAAATTATTTACAGTGTCTAAAATTATTTTTGTGGTCAACCCAACCCATACCATAAATTACCAGTTCGACTCACCTAGACTTGTAAAAGAACCACACAAACACAAACATTTGTTTAACTATAACAGAACAAACAATCAAATATAAACAAGTAAACAAATAGGGTTTTCTTGTTCATGTTCTTTTGTTAAAAAATGAACATGTTCGTTCGTTAAGAGTATAAACAAACGTAAATGGACAAACATAACTGAACATGGATAAACAAAAAAAACTGAGCTAAAGCTGACTAAAAGTAATGCGAAAAATAATGTGTTGGCCAGAAAAACTTATTAAAACTATACTAAGTTTTAATGGGCCAAAAAAAATATATTAACGATAAAAGAATTTAAATGAGCAGACGAAAGCGAATGTTCACAAACATAAATTAACGAACAAGGCCTGTTCATGTCCTTTCGCTTATAAAATAAATGAACTTTTCAACTGAACGGTTCACAAACCATTCATTGAGCGTTCGGTGTGTTTGAAAGGGATGAGTGTACCTTTGATTCTAGGGTTGGTGCATCAACATCAGCCAATATTTCACTCCAATTCGAGTCAATATTATCCTCAACACTCATAAAGTCAACCCCCCATTTCTGCCAATCAGTTCCCGTTCCCGTTCCCCTCTCATGATCGCCAGCCAGAATCAAACTATTTTGACCCTCGATCTGATTATTATTATTATTATTGTTATTTCCAACACTAGCATTTTCAGAAACGTCAAGAAACTCTTCAAGTGACTCCGGACCCCACGGGATAACAGTCAAACCCGGCTGCGAACTTACAAAATTGGACGGTTGGTTCACTTGAAATGCCGCCATGTCACTTGAAGACCTAGAAACTAAGGGAGAATTTTGTGATGACATGGCACCCGAATGACTGATGTTATTCAACTGCTTTTTACTAGATGGTTGAAGACACACAGAGGTAGATTTCCATATTTGCCCGTTCATATAATCAGCTGCAATCTTTGAACCCAAGTCGACGTACACACGAGTCAAAGTCAAAACCTATTAAGCATTTCAACCGTATTAAATCAATAGTATGTTACCATCATTATATAAAGAGAGAACATAAGATTATTGCAAATTGATAAATGAACATGAACTTTTAAGTAACATATATTACTTACACTTCGGCTAACAAATAGATTAGTGATGTCAAAATCTTGGTTTTAAAAAGCAAAAAGCTAACAAAAGCAACGGGTCTAAAACTGAAGCACAAAAGCATACGCTTGCGTACACGAGGCGCAAGGTTTTCATACATATGCTTATATATATCATGGGTTTTAGCATCCTTACCCAAATTTTAGCTATAAATAAGCATTATATATTATATAAGATTTAATATACAAATTACCTACACGTACAACCTAAAAAGCATGCTGTGATTAACCTTTATCCTTTTGTCAGATGAAACAAAAAAACATGTTTTTAACAAGATGATTCTAGTTGTTAATTATATATTATTTTTTTTACTATAATTTGTGGAATAAGTAAAGTAGCTTCAAACAAAGGCAAAACTTTATATGCCACTACATATCTTTGCAAAATCTAAAAGCACATCATGATCCCAAAATAGTAAAATCAACTTTCTTGATTAAAGAATCCTGTACCTAAATCCTATGTCTCAACTAGAGTTGTAAACAAGTTATCCACCCACGAGCTACTCGAGAACGGCTTGAAAAAAGCACGAATCAAGTCGAGCTTAAATGAGCCCGAGCCCAACACCAAGCCTACAAATAAGCCTGTTTAATAAACGAGCTCGAGCCGGCTCGCCAACCTACATGAGCCTAGTATCTATATAAATTTTATTTAATACATACATATTTAATAATTATTACTACATAAAAGATTATGATAAAAAATATAATATTATATATTTGTTAAATATAATATGTCATAAAAGATTATGATAAAAAAATAATAATTTACTATACATACTATAAAAAAATAATAATATACTATAATTAATATATATAACCATAAATACATACTAAAAAAATAATAATATACTATAATTAATATATATAACCATAAATACATACTATAAAAAAATAATAATTTACTATAATTAATATAATATATAACCATAAATACATACTATAAAAAATAAAATATAATATTATATATTTAACAAATATAATATGTCATAAAAGATTATGATAAAAAAAATAATAATTTACTATAATTAATATATATAACCATAAATACATACTATAATAATATACTATAATTAATATATAGTAATTGAAAAACAGAAAACGAGTAGATTCTGAGCTCGAAAAAATTACTCACGAGCCGAGCTCGGGCTTGGCTTGGCTAGTTTATACCCCCAAAAATTCAGCCAAAAATCATAGAACCCTAATAATTTTACACAAAATTAAAAACGAGTCGAGCTCGAGCTCGAACAAAATACTCACGAGCCAAGCTCGAGCCTAGTCGAGCTCGGCTAGTTTACCTCCCTAAATTCTCAACCTAAAATCATAGAACCCTAATAATTTTACACAAAGTCAAACCTTCGAAATCATCAGCATCCATCGATTAAACTTAAACCAAGTCCAATTTCCCAACTTTATCCCCAAATCATTCAAATCAAGAAACCCTAACTCCAAATATTCAAAATTACAAAACTTTAATCGAATTCGATGATAACCCACCTTCAATTACTAATAAAGATTAAAACCCAATTCATAATTTCAGTTTTGATGCTACTCAAAATATCCCCAAATCAACCAAAATCAGCAAACCCTAATTTCAAAACTTCAAAATTAATCGAATTCAATGAAAACCCACCTTCAATTACCAAAAAAGATTAAAACCCAATTCATAATTTTCAATTTTGAAGCTAAAAGATTTCTATTTAAGACAGACAGCAAACCTTAGTATTAACGAAACGACAGGGGGTGTTGTCCTACGGTAACGTGCGGAGAATCGAAAGCAAATTCAAGGTGTCAACTCCCAATCTGCAATAAATGGATTGAGTCGTCTTTGGTTGAGTTGTCTTTGTATTGTGATCGTGGAGAATGGACGGTGGAGATTAAAGGGCCTCTCAGCCCAATGGCACCGAGTATCTACTATTTGGAGGTGCATGCAGCCTAAACCCTACACGAAACTGTTAACACGATACGATACGGGTTTTAATAAGTTTGGGTTTGAGCTTAACATGTTTCGCGTCTTAATAGGTTAAAGATGAGTTAAAATGTTAGTAACTTATGTAGATTTTTAATTTAAAAAATAAATAAATATATACTACTAAAGTCCTAAACCTAAAGTCATACTTGCATACAACATTTCACTCGTGCCCATCAAAACCGGATATCATATTTTTAATGGATGGTATGATTTTCTTTCATGGTTTTTTGTTTTAAATATGTTATAGATTTTTGGTTTTTTGCTTCAAATATGTTACTGATTTGTGGTTTTTGGTTTTAAATATGCTATGGATTATGCATTAATTAATGCATTTATGCTCATTTTGAAAATTTTGTTTCATTACACATTAATTATTCATTGTGTTTTTAAACAGGTTTCTTTAACGAGTTAACATGTTACTAAACAGATTCGTGTTCATGTTTGAAAAAAATGACACGATTATATATCGTGTCGTGCTCGTGTTTAATACCACAATTCATCGTGTCTTATCATGTGGTGTCCGACATGCTATGACAGCCCTATGGTAGGGATCGGTTTCGAGTTTGGTCAACAAAGTTAAGAACTGAGTGTGTAGAAATCGGTTTCGGGTATGGTCGAGTATTTGAAGGGTTTTAATTGTTTTTTTGGTTGGTTCGGGTCGGGCCCAGGTACAATTTCTCTGAGAAAGTGAAACCTAGGATGTACGCCTATACCAATAGGTCTGGTTTGGAACTGGGTTTTATTTGATTTGAGTAAAGATATAACTGAATTTATTAACTTATATCCACAAAGGCCAAATGTAAGAGTTATTTCAGTCATATTTTACGATTATCGAATTAACATATTCAATTATAACATAAACTATTCCGCTACTAAATTCTGAAAAATAAAGCATCAGTTACATGTTTGGTTTTAATCTTCAATTGAACTAAACATACTCATACTCATACTCATACTCATACTCATACTCATACTCATACTCATACTCATACTCATACTCATACTCATCTTTATATTAAACTAAAGATTTTCAAATAATAATGAAATACACAATTTGTAGCGATATATTATTTCAAACCTTTCCGGTTCATGCCGATTGATGCATTAGTACTAACCCACATATAGATATCAGATTGGCAGTTCGATACGTTATTTGGTATGGTATTAGTACCAAATACTATTGGTACAACGCGAATGCCAATACCCGATATTAAATACTTATCCGGTTATCCCTACCCATATATACCACCTAAATGTTAAATCAACGTTTGCTATTGATATTATTAATAATAAATTTTTTTCTAAATTTGTTTATTATTATTTTAATGTACGATCCATCTAGTTCATTGTCACACCCCGCCTTTGGGCCTAGGCGTGTGATTCACAGTTGGTACCACTTTTGTCAATTTATCAAAGTTTGCAGCGAAAAATATTATTTTAAAATATTTACTTTCATAACATAAGGAATTAAATACTCTTGTTTGTTTTACAAAATTACTTGTTTTAAAAAAAACAAGTTTAATATATATATGTCTCAATACAAAATTAGCTGAGCCACCAGCTGCATTATATGCCTAGTGATCTTCTATCTTCACTGGCATATTCTTCTCTATACCTTACTCTTGGTTACCTGAAAACAGTTTGAAAATACGTCAGCTATATGCTGGTGAATAAAACATTTTCACCATTCGTAACGACACAACACCAATAGTGTTCAACGACTCAGTGGGTCTCAATCCCATCTCATCGGAACTAACATACGCACAAACCACATAATCGGACTTCACTCACCCTAGATACAGTCACTTGCCTCATGGTCAGTACGTCTGTAGTGTGCCCACTACAGTACATATATGTAAGGATCCAGACACATGTGTATTTTAGCCTAAGTGTTTAGCACTACCTTGTATTAAAACGTTTTAGAGGATTTGAACCAACCCTCATACAATATTTCCATAACTTTTTTACATATGGATAACAGTCTATAGTTTTAAAGAGTAAATATCTTTTCAAAATATACAGTACATAGATGTATTCACGTCATAAAACTATAAAAAGGTTTGGACGTATTCACCTTTTGTTGATTTCAAGATTTCTCACCAACAGATGTCTGATCTTTATCTCGGACCTATAGTACGAGAACAACATTCTATAAATAACTAGATCTATGATCTAGCTTTAGACCTTAAGTCTATTTGCATAACCTTTACCTTGATATTCATTTCATTTTATAAAACATTTATATATTACGTTTCTTTATCATGAAGAAACGTATATTCATTTCTTCATTCATAAGATAAATCTTTATAATAAAGAATTATATTTTATTCATACTCTTATCTTATGAAAGCTACATTTCACTTATTATTTAATCAAGGTATAGACTATACCCTCGACTAGGGTCTAAGCCATATAATAAAATAATCGGACAGAACCCCTACCTTGTATGGCTTATCTATGAAATGCTTAAACTTCACGTGGGTAGCGCTCCTACTTGCACATACTTCTAGACAACGAGCGTATCGGGAATGACGGGACTTTGACACGAAAACCAAGGTAAAGTGTGATATGAGATGTGAGGTGATGTGATAGGAACTTTATCCATGGCCGGCTATTTATAGGCAAAAATTCGTGCATCTTCGCGTATCGCGAAGGACAAATGTCGCCGCAATTAGTATTATATTCCTTCGCGTATCGCGAAGTTGCTTAATAGCCTTGCTGAGTCAACCACTAGGCCTGCCACGTGTCAGCACCGGGTGAGATTACTTCATGCATCTTCGCGTATCGCGAAGTTGCATCGTGTATCGCGAAGTTGCTTCGCGTATCACGAAGGTGCTAAATTGTCATTTTCAGTCATTGGTCTTTGGTAGCTTGTCACATTTTGATCATAGTCCAAATTATTTTATACCTGAACTCATTATTTTCGGCCTAAAATTTTCAAGCTCAAATGGTAAAAACGAAACTAAATTGAAAACCAAAAACCAAAACCAAGCAGTTTCGAAAATCTAAAAACCGGGCTATTGGTTTTTGGTTTAGTTTTAACCCATGCGAATTGTACCACGCACACCCCTATAAAAAATGTATAGCATAATATAATATAAAGATTATATAAAAAATATAAAACATGAAAATAGGACTAGAGAGCATGTGATCTCCAAGTGAACCATTCAAAACCAACTCAA
>NW_027503998.1:0-36404 GCF_021521415.1 Bidens hawaiensis | reverse complement strand
CCCACACTTGAGGTTGACATTGTCCTCAATGTTAAAATAATAATAAAACAATTAATAACCATTTGGGGGACGGGTTTGAACTGACAGTTTGACTACTTAAAACTCGGGGAACAAATGTGATGAACTTAAGAAAATTATACAATTACAATTCTAACAACTAAAATAAAAATAAAAATAAAAAAATAGTTTATGAAACCGAAATCACCTGATAATAATGACAATGCAATGCTAACTCGGCCCACAACTCTCAACACACTCGTGATACACGTCTCCACCACTGACCAATACTGTCTAACCAAATCTGCACAAATCTCGAGACATGTATAGCAACCACTCACAAGTATAAGACTTAGGTCTTTCGAGGGTTAAAATTATTATTATATTATAAAAAGTTATTACCTAGCCGAATTAGTCAGTTTCATAAAAAATTTTGTTAATTAATTAAAAATAATAAAAGACTCAACTCACTTTCGTAGGAATCACGGTTGGCATTTAGCGTATGCAACAAGCCCTTTAAACCCCCCGGTAGCCGGGTGGACAAGTGAGGTCTCGTGAGGGTTTATAGTGAACAAACCCACAAAGTCCAAAGCAACACAAACAAATATACAAATATACATATCAAATACAGCAGACAAACATCACAAAATATATACAACTGTTACCCAACCGGTTACCCATACAAGTTTCCCAAATATAATATAAT
This sequence comes from Bidens hawaiensis, assembly GCF_021521415.1. Taxonomy (NCBI): domain Eukaryota; kingdom Viridiplantae; phylum Streptophyta; class Magnoliopsida; order Asterales; family Asteraceae; genus Bidens; species Bidens hawaiensis. The sequence continues at coordinate 35,701 of NW_027503998.1, read as the reverse complement.
ATTATACAGACCATATGAATAAAAACAAAATAAATGGAGAACAACCAAAAAACGACAACCGGCGTCTGCTGAACTCCTGTCTAAGCACCTCCTGCTGGGTCAGGCTGATCAGCTGCCTGACTCGACCCTGACGCCTCCTCCTGATCTCCAGCCTGCTGATGTGTCTGTAAGGATGCTGGATCGGTACCTGCAGATGAGTAAATAATATGCGAAAGTACTCGTCCTGGCGGGCCATGTGAGCCCGCATCTCCATCTGCTGCTGATGTATACTCTCTAGTGTAAATGGCAGCTGCGGTGGCTTATGTGGCTGGCGTAGAGGGTGCTGCTACTGGGGTCTCATAATATGGGGGACATGGACGTGCTGTCGGTGAGTCGGGATACCCATCTGAAGCGCGACAGCCGCGTCTGTCCCCAGAGGTGGTGGTGCCTGAGGACCCTGTCGGATCGGGACGAGCATGGGTGGATCATGAAGCTCACAGTACCCGGCCCTCCGAGCGTCCTCCAAATCATATGGGGTCGTAGCAGGCCCTCGGGTAAAATAATCAATCGGGTAATAGTCGAATACCCCGAGGCGCTCCGCAATACGATAATATACGGCCCCCAAGCCAACTGGCTGACCGGCCCTGCCAACTACGGCTCCAGGAGAACGACGCTAGAAGCAACGTCGCTATATTGGCCTCCCGGCCCGTGATCATCTATAGCAAAGCAAAAAGATCAATGTTGCTGCACTTATCGTGGCCCGAATGACGGCCCACGATAGATCAAGAAACAATGCGGTGAAGGTATCGGTGGACGGGGTTCCCGAATGGACGACTCGACAACTGTGCTTAAGTGGGCCCCGTCCGCTATTGTGGCCCAGAACATAGCCCAACTGGGCCTCGGTCAGCCAAAACTCCCCGATCGGTCCTGCGATCGTAGAGTAAACCCCGGACACTCGTAAGGAACGCCGGGGTCAGAACCTCCTCAGCGGTGTAATAGCCGGTGGCCACGGCGAACTGAGGCACAAACATCTCAAATGTCTGCCGACCAAGGCAAACGACACCGCAAAGAGCTTAGAGAAATCGATGGGTTGTGTGCCTGAAAGTGGAAAAGAACTCACGTGTAAGCACAACATACTATGCCGAGTCACAAGTGAGGACCTGGACCCACCGATCACTCAACATCGCCCGGACGGCGCCTCCTGGTCTACTGAATGAAGTAGTCCCCAATCGATCGTCCGATGTCGGAGCAGCTGCATTGCCATGAAGCAGCGATACGAAGTCTGCTCCTCTGACAAAGGAGCGAATCGTAGAATGATATGAGGGATCAGGCGGCCGTCCCCCATAATCGACTCCCGATCCGTATCGGGAGTGATCGGGATCTCATCCCCATCGTACCTGATAACACGCGGGTGGGCGCACCACGGGCTGTGGGGGCTCTAGAGCACCTCTCGGTCGGGCTACGATACCACGTCATCCCGCTCCGGCTGGTCTATGTCTCTTGCGCCCGGCGGCGCCTGACAAAGATCCTGGAACGTCCGACATACTACAAAATCAGGATAGTATATCAATGCAAGCCACGAAAAACAAGAAAAAATCGGGATATCCTATATACAACTAAAATAAACCATGTACTCCTCCCGAATGGAGATTAAGTAAAAGGCGGATAACCTAAATACGATTAACGCTCAAAATCTCGAACACGACACGACACATGACTCGACTCGAACAAAACTGACTCGAACGATATGAACACAGACACACTAACTGCTGTGTTGAAAAACGTGCAACACAACTAACATAAATCGGGATTCACAAAATCGGGCGGATCGGGCCTCAAAATCATGTATGTTATTATAATATTATTAAATTAAATTATTATCTTATATTAAATTATTATTAAATTTATAGATTCATTAATATTATTTATAAATTAAATTATTAAAATATTAAGTTAATTTAATTAGATTTTATTAGTAATAGGTAAAATTTTTAAAATATTATTTTATTAGATTAATATTATTATAATATTAAATTATATTAATGTATTAGAAAAATATTATTAATATTATTATTATTATTAATTAAAATATTAAATATTTTTATGTAATATTATATATTAAATATTAAATTAATTTTTTTAGTTTTTATATTAAAAGATTAAAATACATTAAAAAAAGTAATAAAATTTTAAAATTTTTATTTTTCTTAGTTTACTTTACTTCTATTATTATTACTATTATATTAGTAGGAGCCTTTGCCTCATATAATCCCAACTATGACCCATTGGCAAATATAAGGACCAACTATCGAAATGGCAAAATATAATCCCAACTACGCAGTGTGGGTGGAAAATTAATGGGAAGTTAACCTTCCATTAGTTTTTGTGACGTGGCGGCTTAGGTGTCTCGTAACCTGCTGACGGGGATATTAATCAATATATATATATATATATACAAAATCAACAACAATAATATAATAATTAATAATAATAATAAATCCACCCATCACTCTCTCGTAAATTCCTTATGAATTTCAAGGTACTCTCTTTAATTAAGAATTACGGGATTCATCATTCGAGAGGAAGTAGACTACTCAAGAATTCACTCTCTCTCCGGCCACCACTTCACCATCTCCGACCACCATCATCATCCGCTTTGACAACCGTCATAAGCCCCGTCCACCCATCACCACCATCTTCGTACACCCTCACCACCTCCTCCTCAACCATCTTCGTACACCCTCACCATCTCACCAGAACCCTCTCGCCAGAGTTTTTTACACACCTGTCGTTGCGCCAGCCAACCGTAGCTAACAACGCGTTCTGTGGGTTCAAATTTCGGCAAGCTAGGGGCAAAATAGCTAATTAATAGCTATTGATTTAAGTAACAATGATATCCATGGGTTTTTTACCTAAGTTCATGGGCTGGATGCTGTGCGTATCGGCGCTATCTTTGGAGAATAATAAGTTTTCCAGCGGAATTGAACCCAGATCTGGTAATGTGGGTCGGCTCATACAGGTGTAGTGAAGCTACGATGGATGTTGTGTGGTTGTAGTGGTGGTGCTTATAGATGAGCGATGGTGTTGAGGTGGTAGTGGTAGGTGGTAACTATATGGTGGTGATGGAAGTGTTGGCCGATTAATGGTTGGCCGGATTTATGAGATCTTGAAATCAAGATTTTGAAACTGGTTTGGGGTTTGGTGAAGTACTGAAGTTGTGTTGGGTAATGGAGAAGTGTGTTGACGTGTTAACATACATCAAGCTCTAATTTCTTCAATAGACAACTCAGTAGCTCCGTCAGCATCCCGGTCAGCTGCTTAATGATTAGTCAGCGCGCACGTCACTAAAAACTAACGGATGGTTAACTTCTCGTTAATTTTCACCCACATGCGTAGTTGGGATTATATTTTTCCATTTCGATAGTTGGTCCTTATATTTGCCAATGGGCATAGTTAGGATTATATGAGGCCAATATTCCTTATTAGTATTATAGAAAATCGAAACCCGACCCAACACCGCGAACATGAAGTCCATCCCGCCAAAACTCCAAACCCGCCAAAACCCGGCAACATAATTCCATCATAACCATACAAACCTAAATTTCAATGTAACCAAAACCAAATTGATAATCTAATCTTAACCGCATTTGGCGACTCGACTAACTCCATAACCTAAACAACCCCAATACAAACCGACTTCCGACAACGAAAACAATCTGCGGACCAAAATCACAATCGACTCACTGACAATCGACTAAGCATACCTCGAGTCTCGGGATATCCTAATACAAAATCGGCAATGATGATGGTGACAACAGCTGGTGGCGGTGAGGCGATGGTGGTGTAGCTAGGGATGGTTGAGAGAGAAGGTGGTGGGGTGGTGGTTGGCCGGTGATGGTGTGTTGACTGATGCATGGAGGATGGACTGCGGTGGTTGAGTGGCAGTGATGGGGATGGTTTGGTGGAAGAAGGAAGGATGATGATGATGAACGGATGATGATGGTGATCGGCGATTATTACGGTGGCCGGCGATGATGGTAGGAGAGAGAGAAGAGAGAGAGACGGTGATGAGAAGGTGGGAAGGCGGTGATGAGGGTAATATATATATATATAAATTATTATAATATACTAAATAAAATAAAAAAAATTCGGATTATCCACCACCCATCGCGTAGCCGCGATGGGTCAAACAAGCAGGGATAGCGCTACGCGACCCAAACATAGTCAAATTAGGGTTGGACACCATCGCGTAGCGTGATGGTGTCTGGTCTGGTGTCATCGCGCTACACGATGACGTCAGACGTCAAGATTGCCCCAGCCACCATCGTGTAGCGCGATGGTGAGCTGTCCAGTGAACAGAAAGTTTTTGCCATTTTTGCGTTCGGGCATTTTCCGACCCGGTCACTTTTTGACATCCCGACAAAACTCGAGAAAAAAGTCAAACAACAACTCGATACACAGAAAGTAAAAATGGAACACACTTAAAAACCCCGGGTTGCCTCCGGTCAGCGCTTAATTGCGTGTCCTACAGCTCGACAATGCTTCGAATGCTTAAATTATCCTCATAAACCGGTGAGGTCACAATGAAACTCACCAATTCCTTGTCCATCTTGTGAATATCATCTATCTCCAAATATGGCTTCAACCTATAGCCATTTACCACTTGTCGAATGTGGTCATCAAGTCCTCGATCTCAAATTGCCCGTGATTACCAACTCCAACAATAAAGAACGGGCCCGTCCACTTACTCTTTAACTTACCCGAGAAAAGCTTCATTCTAGTGTTGTATAACCATACCTTTTAACCAATCTCAAAGATTTTCAACCGGATCTTCGCGTCATGAACTTTTTCATTTTCGCCTTGTAAGCTGATGCACATTCATACGCTTCATCCCGAAACTCCTCGATCTCGCACATGCTAATTTCCTAGCTTTACCTGCACATCATAGCTAGTATTAACCTCCTTAGTAGCCCAATAAGCACGTTGTGCAATCTCAACCGTAAATGGCAATCCTTTCCATACACAAGTCTATATGGTGTGGTCAATCGGCGTTTTAAAGGCGGTTCGGTAGGCCCATAAGGCATCAGTCAACTTTGTTGACCAATCTTCCAGTCCGTCCGAACAGTTTTCAGCAAAATCTGTTTAATCTGCCGATTTGAAACCTCAACCTGTCCACTCGTTTTGTGGATGATAAGGTGTTGCAAATCTATGATCCACTCCATATCTTTTAAGCAACTTTCCAAATTTAAAATTTTTAAAATGGGAACCCCCGTCACTAATAATAGTTCGGGGAATTCCAAACCTTGAGAAAATGTTGCTTTTCACGAAATTACAGACTACAGATGTGATCATTTTTTCCTAGTGGCTATCGCCTCGACCCATTTAGAAACGTAATCGACAGCCACTGGATGTATAAATTACCGTACGAGTTCGGGAATTGGGCCCATGAAATCGATCCCCCACACGTCAAAAATGTCAATTACTAGGATCGGTTTCAAGGGCATCTCATCCCTCTTGAGATACTCCCGAGTTGTTGACACTTCAAACAACGTGTCGCAAACTCGTGAGCGTCCCGAAACAGTGTTGGCCAATAAAAACCACTAGTCAACACTTTTCTAGCGGTTTTCTGTCCGCTAAAATGACCACCACACGCAGACGAATGCGCGTGCTCCAACACTTATCTAACATCCTCCTCAGGTATGCATCTCCTAATCATCTTATCAGCTCCAATCTTGAACAGATCGGGGTCGTCCCAAATATACTGCTTCGCCTGTGACACCAAATGTTTCTTTTCCTCCTTGGCCAGTGTTCGGGCAAATCACCTGCAACTTTAAAAATTGACAATATGAGCAAACCAAGGGGTTTTGGGAAACCGCCAAAATCTGTTCGTCGGCGAAAGACTCGTTTACGGGTCCGTCCCGGTCTCCATCTTCAATCACAATCCGAGACAAATGATCTGCAACGATATTCTCTGTTCCCTTCTTGTCCCGGATTTCCAAATCAATTTCCTGTAACAACAAAACCCATCTGATTAACCGGGGTTTCACGTCTTTCTTGTCCATGAGGTACCTTATTGCAGAATGATCCGTATAAACAATTACTTTGCACCCCATATATAAGAACGGAATTTATCTAAAACACACACTACCGCAAGCAACTCCTTCACGGTTGTAGTATAATTCAAGCGTCCGAGAGGGTTTTGCTTGCATAGTAATGGCAACGGGTTTCTTCTCAATCCGTTGACCCAAAACAGCCCCGACTGCATAATCACTCTCGTCATACATAATTTCAAAAGGCAATTTCCAATCAGGTGATTGCAAAATCGGGGCCTTCCAATAATTTCTGTTTCAGAATGTCGAAGGCCTTAGCACATTCCTCATTAATCAAATGGGGCATCCTTTAACAATAGGTTACATAAGGGTTTGGTGATGTCACTAAAACCCTTAATAAACCTTCTATAAAACCTGCGTGCCCGAGGAAGATCTAATGCATTTGACATTTTTGGGATGAGGTAGGGTGGAAATAACTTGGACCTTGGCTCGGTCCACCTCGATCCACGACTCGACACAACATGGCCCAATACAATCCCTTCCTAGACCATAAAATGGCTCTTTTCCCAGCTAAGAACCAAAATTGTTTCGACACATCTTTCTAGAACTCTTTCAAGCTGATGTAAACAAGATTCGAAAGATGTGCGAAGATTGAGAAATCATCCATGGAAATTTCTAAAGACTCCCCCACCATATCGGAAAAAATTCTCATCTTATGCACCTTTGAAAGGTGGAGGGGGGGCGTTACACCAGTTCGAATAGCATTCGCCTGAATGCGAAGGTGCCATACGGGCATGTGAACGTAGTCTTCTCCTGATCTTCAGGATGAATAGCTATCTGGTTATAACCCGAATAACCATCTGAAAAACAATAGAATTTTTTGACCTGATAGCTTTTCCACAATCTGATCGATAAACAGAAGCAGAAAGTGATCTTTCGATGTTGCTGCGTTCAGTTTTCGATAATCAATACAAATACGCCACTAGGTTACAGGTCGGGTGGCAACCTCGTTACCTGAGTCATCCTTGATGACTTGGATACCCGCCTTCTTTGGGACTGTCTGAGTCGGGCTTACCCATGTGCTGTCTAAAATGGCAAAAATATTTCCAGCATCGAGCCACTTCAGTACCTCCTTCTTCACGACTTCCCCCATGTTCGGGTTCAACCGCCTCTGTGCATCATGCGCAGGTTTCACATCCGGATCTGTCAAAATTTTGTGCATCACTATCGAGGGACTAATCCCTTTCAGATCCGCAATGGTCCACCCGATCGCCTCCTTATTCTCCACCAGCACCTTCAGCAAAGCAGATTCCTGTTCCAAAGACAAGTTAGAAGCTATAATAACAGGCAATGTGTCATTCTTACCCAAAAACGCGTATTTCAGATGCCTCGGTATCTCCTTCAGCTCGACTTTCGGTGCTTCCTGTAAAGATGGTTTCAACCCGGCATCAATCTTCTCGGGAAGCGGTTCCACCTGAACCGACCACGGGGGTCGATCTCCCCATAAAGCTGCAACCTCCAGCTTCTTCTCCTCCTCTTCCAGCAGCTTATCAGTCTCCACCTATAACCTGCCAAACATAAAGCACGTCTCCGTTGTGCCGTCTGGATCCACGACAGAGTCGTATAACGGAATGCACTCATCAATAATGTCTGCCATAAAGCATTCATCATCGACCGGAGAATTATTTACATGTGTGAAAACATTAAGTCTAAGCTTATGGTTACCAAATGCCACGTCTATAGTACCGGTTCGACAATCGATTTTGGAATTTGCGGTGGCCAAAAATGGCATACCGAGGATAACCTTAGGCTGTTTGGTTCTCTCACCCGAAACATAATCGAGAACCAAAAAGTCAACTGGATAGTAAAAATCTTCCACCTTAACGATCACGTCATGTAACATTCCCCCGGGGAAGTTTCGGTGTCTGGTCCGCGAGAACAACCGTAGTCGCGGCTGCCCGAAGCGGACGGAAGTCATACTGATTGTACAGACTTCCCGGGAGGATGCTAATGCTAGCTCCAAGATCTAGGAGTGCCCATGTCATTTTAAAATCACCAACCTGAATGGATATAATGGGCGTTCGGATCTTGTAGCTTAGGTGGAAGAGCACCCGAAAGAATTGCACTCACATTATCTGTTAAATCAATCTGTTTAGGGATCTTTTGGTTCCGTTTCTGTGTGCACGAATCTTTCAAGTATTTTGCATAGGCGGGAACTTGTTTTATGGCATCTAAAGAGGAATGTTAATTTTAACTTGTCTAAACGTTTCCCACATTTCTTCCTGTTGTGGGCCCCGTTTAGATGCCATCTTCGCCTTTGATGGCGACAACAAGGCATCGGGATAAGGGACGGTTTTGGCCTTCCCCGTGTCCTTAGAATTGTCGTTACCATCTTTCAGAACCGGTTTGTTTATTTTAATTTTACTTTTATTATTTTCAATTATAACCGGTTTTGGCTCGTCATCACTGACGACTGTTTCATCAACATCTTCCACCACCCTATCGACCTGAGATGGTGGACCCCCAACCTTATTATCATACTTTTTACCATTTCTTAAAATACTTACCTGATTGACGTGCTTCTTCGAACTCGAACTCGAACTGAGGTGCTGCGGGTTCACTGTGGTTTCACTCGGTAACTGACCCACGGTTTTCTGCACTACCCTTCTGCTGATCCTGATTCTGATTGCTTGACGAACTGTTACCCCGGTAATCATCTCTGTTATATCCCCGACTGTTATACTGACTATTCGAACCACCCTGTCGGTAGCTGTTCCGCTGTCGGTTCTGACTGGATCCCTAAAAGTTTGGGTTCGATTGGTTCGACGCGTTCCCGTATTTGAAATTCGGGCGATTCCTTAGGCCCGGGTGGTAAGTGTTCGAATTGAACCCTTGGCCCTTGGACTCCCCGTACGCGTAACTGACTTCCTCCTCATCGGTATACTCGTCATCATCAAACCTCGGGTAATCTTCAACCTTATGTCCCAATCCGCCACAATCTGAACAAATTGGGAATTTCACCCCAACTTTACCAACCTCCTTCTTTTTCTCTTTCCGATAACCCGCGAGTTCCCGTTCCAACTCTGCAATTCTGTCTGACTCGCTCGAGGCTGATTTAGCTGTTCGGGTGACGCCGACTTTTCGTCTTCGTTCAGCTGTTGCTTCTGACTTGGAATCCTCACACATAAACTCAAGGAAATCCCAATCATCCTCTTCTGGTTGGTTCAACAACATCCCATTACATGACAATTTCAAATACTTTCTGTCCTCGTAAGTCAACCGTCAATAAAACACTTCACTAACTCCAACAACTCAATCTGGTGGTGCGGGCATTTCCTGATTATCTCCTTATAACAAATAAATGCCTCTTGAAATAACTCACCTGGTGATTATGCAAAATGTCGAATCTCCATCCGGGCTTCGATAGTCTTCGACTGCGAATAATACTCGTTAAGGAAAACCTGCTGCATCTCGGCCCAGCTCTCAATACTGTGCATCGGTAGCGAGTTGAACCAGTGTTTTGCTTTGTTTTTTAATGAAAACTGGAACAACCGCAACCGAACGTCATCCTGATCATAAGTACTATCACCAATAGACCCACAAATAGCTGAAAAATCTGACAAATGTGAATACGGGTCTTTTGATCCCAGTCCGTGAAAATAGGGAACTATGTTGATGTAGGACGGACGGGATTTAATTATCGGCTGTCCCTGAACACGCACCTGTGGGACAATCAGTGATGCACCATCTGAAATAGCTGATTTGAACTGACTGTTAATATGCTGAACCGGAGGCCTGTAATTCCTTTGTCTAGCCCTCGGTTCCTCAAAACCTCCCTGATTAACCTGAATCGGCTATCTTTGTTCCTCCCGATATCTGCCTATACCACCTTGATCAAGATTCCTGTTCCTCCACCTGTTACCTCTCACCCTAACCGGTTCCTCAACCTCTTCAACACGCAAACCGCATTTTCATTTCTCGGCCCAAATTCCTCCTCATCTCCCTCTTCTCGTCTTCAGTATGAATACTGACATGGTCAAACTCTTGAATAATCGGCTGTCGGTGACGAAGGGTATTGTTCGGGGCTGATGGCCTGGGTCTGTCATGGTTTCGGTTTCGGTTTCTGGAGTGTCGGGCTGAATTTTGGGGTTGTTGATTGGTGTGTATTGGTGGTGGTAGGTCATTATTTGGTGGTTTTTGATTATTCGGTGGGTTTGGTTCGGGTTGGAAAACGTTAATTTCAGGTGGTGGGTCTTGGTTTTGGTTTTGGTTCTGGTTCTGACCTTTCATATTTGGCTGTCTGATTTGAGCTTGGTTCTACCGAGCTAGGCGTCCAATATCTGGCTTGTAAATCAGCAGGGACCGTCTCCCTGAATGGCGGGTGTGCATAAACTTGTGACCTGCACAAATAACACACCCCGCGTAAGACGGGAAAACAAAACGAAACTAAAATTAAAAACAAAAACTAAATTAAACTAAGAAATCAATTAACACAAAACACTAAGCGCACTAACTCTCCAGCAACGGAGCCATTTTGATGCTAGACTGTCGCTATCTAGTCAAAAACAATGAAATCAAGGTCCTAATCACCTAAGCTAGTCAGGATAAGTAGGGTGTCGAACCACAAGGAGTATGTGGTCAGTGTAAAGTGTAAACGATTCCTAACATTGTGAAGTAATTCAATTAACGAAGTGCTTATCACACTAGAAAACAAGTTGGTTTTAATATTGATTAAACACGTAAACAACTTTCAAGCAATTAACAAAGACAAATCACACCCGGGAATCCAAGTAAGCAATCAAACAGCAATCTCATGCATATAACAGATAAACTATCCTGTGTCAACTACAGACTGACTAACTGGTTTAAACCTTAGGCATCCACGCTTGCTAACACACGGCACTGGTTAAAAACAATCCTACAAGCAATTATCATAGCAACTGGCACACTAATCGTTCCGATCGAAATAAACCTAAACTGACGTTGTGCACAATAATACTAGACATCAATACTCATAGATTAACATCAAAGATAGTTACAATCAACCGTTCTAGTACATGAGAAAATAACTGAAAGATTACAAACTATACATCCCGGATATGACTCGAAGGAACTAGCCACGCATCAGCATCTCTAGGGATTCGGTTATGATATTATGGAACATATATGAGGCCTTGAGATGATTGGAAGTGATGGTTCTCCTCTTTGTTGCTCTGAAAATCGCCTGGAAGGTGTAGAATAGCGTCTCGAGTCGTCAAGATGTAATATATAAAAAAAACCCTAACTTTCATGATTCTGGGGACCATCGCGTAGCGCGATGGTCTCCTCTCTTGGTCCATCGCGCTACACGATGGACCAAAGTCAACGCTGCTAGATTACAGGGCATCGCGTAGCGCGATGCCCCACCTTCAACACCCATCGCGCTACGCGATGGGTCTCTTTTCTCAACAAATCCAAATAAATGCCTCGGTTCACGTGCTGGACCTCCCGGGTCTTCATTCCATGCTCGTACAGGCCCAAATTAAGCGCGTTAAGTACCTGTGACCTGAAATACAATAAACATGTATGAAGTACCATAGTTCCTAAACTAAACGAGTAAAACAACTAAGTTAACATACTAAAATATGTACAAATAAACCGAACATCACGCGACACTTCCAACCGCTAGATTTTCAAAACCTAAAATCACAATTACACTCATCTGCTCGTCCCCTCTCCTTCAGTCCGTCTCCACCACCAGTCGTCGACATCAGCACACCTCCTTCACCTTCGCTCACCGGCGCCATCAACACTCTTCGTCACCATCATCGCCGTCGACAACCAACTCATTAGAAAAACGCAAAACTCGTCACAAGTTTGTTTAGTTGAATTGAAATTGAAATTGAAGCCAATTGATCGGTTAATCCTGAAATCGATTCAATTAATCATCAATTTAAAGCTTCAATCGATCAATTTTGAGTTATAGATGATGGGTTTTTGATATTGAACGTTTAAAGGTAAAAACATTTTAGTTGAACGTTTAAAGGGTTAAAGTGTATTAGCTGGAACGTATTAGTTAAACGTATGTCGCGTACGTAATGTACTTTAAGCGATTATTGTACGTTAACCTTCCCCCCTTATATATATATATATATATATATATATATATATATATATATATATATATATATATATATATATATATATATATATAGGGGATGAATCTTGCGATAAGTGATTTTATAGCGAGAAGTGCGAGAAGTTAATCATAACCATTGATAATGATTGATCTATAATCTACAATCAAAATGGTAATAGTGTAATTATGAGTTTCAACATCTTAATGGAAATTAATGGAGTTTCAAACAAAAAGGGTATGTTGGTATTTTGCTTTGTAGAAGCCACATTTGTAACTTACATTTCATTATTATATTCCTAAATTTTAACATCATCATCTCTCAAATAAAATATCCTAATAATTTAAGCTCGCAAGAAGCTATCACAACCTGCAAAAAAAAATCATATAATCTATATTACCAAAACTTTTTATTACCATATAAATTTGTAGATTTCACCATACGTTTTCTAGTTTATACAGGCTAACACGTTCTTCAATGTATGTAAAAGAAAACGTTGACCAACAATATATTAAAGTTACATTATTTAGGAATTAATAGTTCACAATTAATTAATTTACTAATTAAATTCATAATTTAAAACTGATTATGTTAAAAGTTACATTATTTATTTTGTTAGTGTATGTGGTATTTCAAATTGTGTATATGTATTTTTTTCGTGTGTAGGTTCATTTATGTACTATGTAGGTTCATACATTTATTGTATTTGTGGTATTTTGAATTGTGTAAGTGTAATTTTTATCGTATAGGTTCATTTATGTAATATGTAAGTTCATATATGTACCATGTAGGTGGTATTTCGAATAGTGTAGTTCTAATTTTTATCGTGTGTAGGCTCATTTATGTACTTTGTAGGTTCATATATGTACTGTATATGTGGTATTTTTGAATTATGTATGTGTATCTTTTATCACGTGTATGTTCATTTAAGTAATGTGTATGTGATACTTTGAATTGTGTGTGTAATTTTTTTATCATGTGTTGATTAATTTATGTATTGTGTAGGTGCTATTTTGAAGTGTGTATGTATAGTTTGTATAAAAAATCTTGTAATTAAAAATAAAATAAAAAAAGATGTAGATTAGTTTGTTGATAAACTGTAAATAAGATGTAAATAGGTTTATGTGTAGGATCATCCAATCAATTTACTATGTGTCAGCCTTTTGTTTGATCAAATACACACGCATATTAGTGTTGATTTCTATGTAATAATAATAATAATAATAATAATAATAATTTTTTGTAACTACCATTAGTTAGTAACTTATCATTAACTACGCCATTAATGAGTATGAGTTACAAAACAAAACACTTTATATTTTACTAGTGTACCCTTATATTTAAATAATCAGAAATTAAAAAGAAATTATGTGATTGATTAGAATTACTTCTCGCACTTCTCGCAATAAGAAACACTTCTGAAATGAACCTAATCTTATATATATGTATATATACACACACACACATTGCAGTGCATTCTGTAATTCTCTGCTTAACGCATTTCCAACCCATTTTCTATTCATATATATAACTAGCTTAGCTACCCGTGTATTACACGGATTTAACAATTTAAATTATATAAGTAATAAGAAACTCAAGATATATGAAATATTCAATAAACATAAATATCCCCAAATTACATTTAAACCATAAATCATTTCATACTTTTGTAAATCAATGACATTATTACAGTTTTTTTTTCTTGTGGCATATATCACCACGTCATGTCACAAATTTTAACAACTCAGATAAATTATACATACAATGAGATATTATTGTAGGCTAACATATAACCTAAATAAACTAACATATGTACCTCTTCAAATTTTTGCATGGATTGATTCGTCTTTGACCCGTTAGTAGTTTAAAAGAAACTAAGATGCAGAAAATATTATTTTTAGAAATTTGACCTCTATCAAATAAAAAATATCATGACAAAATATATTGACTTTGAATCTTACCCAAAACCAAATTTTAAATTTCCAAATTAATCTTTTGATATGTCACAGAAGTCATGACCCCAAAGATTTGTCATTAAAGTCATTACTTGAAAGTTGAAACATACTTTGGCCCGTTAACTCTTTTTAATTAAAAATTCTTTTAAAACCCACCTCGACCTTTTTCAAATTATGAATCAATTAATATTTTGTAGTAAAATAAACGTTGTTCTAAACTGCCACCCCCCCCCCCCCTTGCTAGAGATTATAACATGAAAACATTTTTTTTTTCCAAATTGTCCAAAACCCTTGATTCAGTTTAACTAATCTATTGTAAAAAAATAATCATGACAAAAATACTCTTTTGCACTCTTAAACTTATAAAATTCCGATGATCGATCCTTATTTTCTTAGCTACTTTATTCCTTTTTCCCTAGTATTTATTAAAATGCTACTTATAATAGTAATAATGATGATATAAATAATACTAGTAACAATAATATTATTTTTATTCCATATTTATTATTAGTATTTATTAATTATTAGTTTGTATTTATTATGAGTATTTATTATTCATTTGTATTTATTAGTTCATATGTGGTAAAGTATGGGATTAGAAAGCCTTATGTAATGCCACATTAGATAGATGGGTGTTAGGAGATGTTATGTGACATTAGAGATTTTCTTTTATTACTTATGTAAAATGTAAAATTACACTGAAAATCAAGTTATTTTCTTTAACTTTTTCAATTAAATAATATATTTTCATACATTTATCATTATTTTTTTCTCTCTACTCTACTCATAACCACTCTCTAAAAAATATCAAAAAATTATACAATAGTTTTACCCCAAATTAATTTTCTAATATAACATTTTTTTGATACAAAGAATACTCAGACCCAACCCCAATATCCCTAATATCTTACATTAAAATAATAATAATAATAATAATAATAAAAGAAAAAGAAAGAAAGAAAAGAAAAATAACAAACCTTATGACCCCACTTTATCTGTGTCTACTCAATCCATTCAAGTGGATGTAATGTAACCATGGCAAACTGTCTGGGGTTCAGACCCCCTTCCACTTCCACCGTCCTCCGCTCACCGCCCGTTTCTTCTGCCGCCACCGGACGCTTTTCTGTTTCCTGCAACCTGCAATCCGTAAGTCTCTTAACCCACTTTATTATTAATTAATGCCCATCTGCATTTTTATGTTTGCTGTATCCGGTTGGAAAAAAGTTGAGTTTTCACTAACTCTGGACACAAATAACTGCATACATACATACATACTATATGTAACTGTTATTTATTTAATTTTAAATAATGTGTTTGCGGACTAGAGATTCCTAACGAGCTAAAATATGTCCAAAATGGAGCTAAACGAATGAGATATCGATGCTAAAAGTTGTGTGTTAAAAAGGGCAGTGTTGTGAGATTCTTTGTTATCCATTTTGCTAATATAGAGCCAGACTAATGCTAATAACTATATGTTGTTATTATTTATATAATAGTTGTTAAGTAATACGCTAAGCAGTTAATGCGGAAAAATATCGGATATCGGTCAATGACCAATATCTGAGATATCGGTTATCGCAGTGAGATATCGGTGGGATATCGGTAATTTTAATATCATGTAAAATTCATATATATAGCATTTTAGCACTAATAATTCAGCATAGTCTCCTGCCACTAACAAATTAACCTTTTGCAAATTGCAAAACACTAACAATCGTAGCAAGTAAGAATTGATTAGGACTTAAAACAATAACATTGAACACTAAAATTTGATATTTAAAACTCAAAGCACTGATATCGGGAATATCGGTGATATATCGGTCAAATATTAGTCCACTGTCGGTCAAATATTGGTCAATATCGTTGATATTATCAGTACCGATATTCTGACTTATATATCACCAAGGGACCAATAACCGATATATCACTGATACATCGGTGATATATCGGCGATATCGACTGCATAGGTAATGCGTTTGTTCTCCTTGATGAGAGCTTCATACCAGTTTAAAAATTGTTCAAAATGAAGCTAAAATGAATATCGATGCTCAAAGTGGTGCGTTTACTGTTAAATAAACTTCATTATTTATTATGCTAATATAGAATCAGACTAAAGCTTTTGCAGTTCCGAGAAGGAGTTTGATGACCTTGATTCTTTCCACTTGCATATTCTCAAAAATTGACACAAATGTTGCATTTGCTCAACAATCTGTTGAATTCAGGGAATTTATAGATACTTTTGACGGGTACTCGTTTAATTATCCTAAAAATTGGATTCAAGTCAAAGGCGCCAATGCCGACATATTCTTTAGAGACCCGTTTGTGCTCGATGAGAACCTCTCGGTTGAGGTCTCATCACCTTCATCATCAAAATATAAAAGTGTTGAAGATTTGGGCCCGCCTGAAGAAGCCGGAAAGGCGGTTTTGAGGCAGTATTTGACCGAGTTCATGTCTACTCGGCTTGGTGTGAGACGCGAATCGAGTATTTTGTCTACTTCTTCTAGGGTTGCTGATGATGGGAAGATGTATTACCAAATTGAGGTAAGATTTTTTCAAACTTATGTCTCGTGGTCACGTTTTAGTTTTATACACGAGTTTTTTTTATTACTAGAAATTCTGGTAAACAATGTGGATATGAAACAAAAGCAGTCGGTTCGTAGGGGTGTTAAATGCGTCGGGCTCACGGCTTGATTTCTACACGAACATAAAAATATGCCACGACAACGAAAATTTGTCACGAACCCGGAAATCGTGTCAGACACGCGAACAAGGACATGGCACAATTTTTCATGGGCTGACATGAGACCCGAAATTTTTATTTTTTGTATATTAGTAATTTAGTATAATAAAGTAATAAAGAATACAAATGTATATAAAATATTAATGTTTAAACTATAAAACTTGATGCTCGTTTCTCTTTTTATTGTTTAAACTTTGACATAAACTGCTCATTTTAAGCTATCTTTATAATAAAACATATTTCTTTTTAGAAAGTTACATAAATAAACGAGTTTAATAGGTCAACCCATGAACCTGACTAATCAACCCAAAAACGACCCATTTGGCTAAATGTATTAGTGGGTTTGACCCGAACCCGTTTAGACTGCCGAAACACACCAATTTCGTGTTAGGTTCATGTCATGAAATTCTCACCTCTAAATGTATAACAATCTTAATTTAACTTCAGAGCTATATTATTATTGTTTCAATAATAATCTAAGTTGTTGAGTAACACAATTTATTAAGTTGTAAAATAGACTTTTGACTTTTTTGACCCATTTTAGCTAAACTTTATCTGACCTTTTTCGATATAATATAAGATAACCTCGATTCAGCCTAGCACAATTGTCACCTCTGGTGAAACGTTTGGTGATTAATTTAGTTTTGGTTTGCAGGTGAACATAAAGTCATATGCTAGCAATAATGAGTTGGCGGTTATGCCACAAGACAGAGTGGTGCGCTTAGAATGGGACCGGAGGTATCTTTCGGTTCTAGGAGTTGAGAATAACCAGTTATACGAGTTGAGACTACAAGTGCCGGAAAATGTGTTTGTGGAAGAGGAGAATGATCTTCGTAGAGTCATGGATTCTTTTCGGGTTAACAAGTTGAGTGCTTAATCATGTTGTTAATGTAGCATTTGTTATTTTGTTTACAATGGATACACTCCGTTGATTTTGGTATCTACATTTGTGCGTGTTTTTTTTTACTTGTTTTCATGTTCTTGTAACTAACATGGTCAGCCTTTGTAGCCAATATTGATCATGCAAGAAAACAAGTAAACATCTTTTTTTCAAACATGGGATCTGTTATTGGAAAACTCGGGAGATTCAACCAGCTAACTATGCATTGAAAAATGGACGGGGTGGGCGGGATGGGTGTTGGGTCTGGACGAGGTTTCTAGTGAACATGAGTTCAGGTGCAGACGGGTCAATTTAAATTGGTTGCCTGGGTTTAACAACCAGTTTTAGAAGAAAAAAAAAGTTATCAAAATAGGTTTACCCGCTGTCTTATATTTATGGCAGCTAGTAGCGTGGAGGCAGTGGCGTTGGTGGTGGTTGCGTTGGTGGTGACTGCAGTGGCTACTGATGTTAGGGGTGTGGGGTGCAGGCACTGATGATAGTTGGTGGCGGCGAACAATGGTAGTTGGTGTTGTTGGTCACCTCATTTGACTTGGTTCAAGTTATTAAGTGTTTGAAAAGCTACCCATTCTGACCCATTTAATTCGAGTCTTATGAATCCAATTGCCACCTTTTGTATTCACCCATATCAGCTAAACTATTAATGATTTAATGAGCAGGTCATGATTGTCTGGTTTACTAGCCAACAGAATCAACTAAAATGCAGCTTGTGTTAGGGTGTGACCTTTAGGAGAGTTTGTAATAATATTTAACAAAATAGTTTTTCTCGAGTAAATAATATAGATCGTACATGTACTTACTACACAAGCCGTCCTTTAAACAAAAGCTTATAACACTCACGAAGCGAGGTCACGGCTCAAATGATGACTTTTATAATAATTAGGTTACTATTCATCTATTCAACATACACAAGATGTAATCATTTATATGCGTAACCAATATGATTAGATAATATGTGACAAAATATAAGTGGAAGTTGGATTCAAACGTATTTTATATTTCTTGTTCTTTTGAGTTTTGGCTAGTATTATACTGCATTCGAATGAATTTCATACAATGTATATCAAGTACAATAGCAAACCATGTTCTTTGTGCATCAAAATCACACGACGCTAAAAGCAGACTGTATTGTAGATTGGAACTGGTTCGCGATAGTCTGGGAGGCAAATTGTTGAATCTGCTTCTTTGCATCTGCACACAAATTATCAATTCAAAACCTATACCACATAAACCAAGGATGCATGAAACTCAACATAAAAGGACAATAAGATTGACAGCATATAAAACTTTGACCCATTTTAAACATGAATCTACCAATTTGGGTTGTAGTTTATCTCAAATTGGTCATATAAAGGTCATATGGATCATAGGGGTTGCAAGCAACACCCAGGCCAAATCATTAAATTCCAAGATTTATATTGCTATTGTAATAATGCTGCTTAACGGATTGCCTATACATAGAAAGCTTAAAAGACGGACAAAAGTGTATACGGGTCAGCACAACCCAGTCCGGTCCCATTGAATATGCACCAAAAAATGCCCCATTTCTATATAAGCCAATTTAACCTGCCAGACAACCGACCCATTCTATAATCATTTTATCCATTTCCATTTTAAAATCACATTATCCAAAAACGCTTAGCTAATTAATAAAATAATACTTTTGGGGAAATATATTTTACACTTGGTTTTCATAACAGCGATATATGGGCCAGCCCGACCTGACCCGCTAAATTTACCACAACTATATACTATGCTGGTGACTAATCTACTATGACCACAGAGATCTATTTAACAAGTGACACGAAAACTATATACAAGTTTTAATCATATCCTAAAATCAACTGAAATCATGTCAAAATTTTCTCAATTTAGGTTGCATTAAAATAAGAAAATGTGATATTTAAATAAACATCTAAAATCTTATAAAATGAGTTACGTACCTTTACGACATTTGGTAAAACCAACGATATTTGCGATGCTGAGGGTCAAACAAACTCCAACAACAAGAAGATAATCAGCTTGGAATCTTATCAATGAGAATATTCCGAAGAAGATCCAAACAACCGCCTAAAAAAATATAAATTGGATATATCATCACTTATCAGTATTTTTTTTCTCCTTTTATGGTCAGAGAGAAAAACATTAATCAGGTTGACTGATAAAAATTATTACAACTTATGATCCAAAATCACTGACAGAAAAAGAATCTCCAACCTCCAATGCTAAGTCATAAGTTTATCAATGTGCCTGTTGAAAACCATTTGGCTTCCATTTTACCATTTGAGCTTGAAATTTTTGGGATAGTAAAAATGGCACAAAATAATGAATTTGGGCCTAAAACTTTTTATTAATTATAAATTAATTGATTATTAAACATTTGAACCTAAAACTTTTTCAATTAATTATACACCATTTATTGGTTTCTTACAAATGACTTAAAATCAGTTTTTCAATTTTTGGCTGATAGAACAACCAAACCGAAAATTTTGTCCTTCAAAAAAAACGTAAAACCATGCCACCAGCTTTTAACTTGGTTTGATTACATCGGTTATTCCAGTTACAGTTTAGTTATTTTGGTTTTGTGCCGCTACTTTATACGGATTGTACATATCACTTAAGTTCTGCTGATTTTGATTTTGCATTAACTTTAAACGTATATGTTGGAAATCAGACCCAAAACAAACAATAGAACAATCGGGTTTTTGCAATCAGAGCAAGATCACGACACTTTCTTGCTATTGAATAAACTTGAACACCAATTACATTGACCCTAACTGTCTGTATTAGATTAAATTACTTCCCAGACATACTATGATGGTTCAGACTCCTAAAACCTAGGACTACAACTAGAAAGACATGCATTTAACTCAAAACAACTAAACGATAAACTAAACCTTTAAACTTCTTACAGTCTAGCCCCTAAACTTTCACATATGAACTAATCAGGATTAACTTCCAATAGCCTATTCATTAGGGGACAGAGGTTGACTTACAGTCAAGTAAAGAGTCCACCAGAAAAGCCAAGAGTCCTTTTTGTTCATACGAGCCAACGACTGTAAAGAAAAAGGTTATAACATATAAGATATATAGCACAGGCACTACAGAGCCGGTTAAATAGGTTACATTTGTGGTTACAAAAGACTAAAAATTTATATATAAAAAAGAAGAAGTGCACCTCTTGATCAAGACATTCAAATTTCCACACGCTCTCACCATTGTCATCAATTTCATTCCACCATCTCAAACCGACTAAGATTCGACCACTAACATTTTTGACCACCCAAAAATCAAGAGCTGACAGAAGAACAGTAACCACAAATATAATGACAAAACTATCAGAAAAGAGGGCCGATAGTATGTAAAAAGCTAACGCTCCAGCCTGATCAGAACAAAAAATAATATTTGAATGTTATGTAGTAAGAAGGAAAAACAAGCAACTTTATAGGATCAGAAAACTAGCCTTGAAAAGCACATGAAAGAAGCATATCCTTGGGTTTGCATAGTTTTCTCCTGGAGGCTGAGCACATAACTCAATAAGTATGATATTATAAAGGAAATCATAAAAGTATATAAAACAAATGATACAAAATCACAAAAGAAAACTGTAACTTTCAGTGTAAGACATTCCAGTTTTCTACTAGCTAAAGGGTAAGAATCCATATTGCTAGTCAGCTAGAATGTGAAAATATGAATTATAATTCACAAGAATAAAACAATCATAATTATAATAAAATTGTGAACCCAACTGTGTACAAATCACCGGATTCAAAGCATATAATATGATGTTATATTGGCTTACATCAACAAACAAATACACTTTTATAATCAATGGGGTCAGTGTTCAACCAAAATCCAATGATCATGTGCAACAATATAAGAACAAATATCTATCATGATAGCTGAATTTCCAAACAGCTAATAAATAATAATCTTAGTTCCTTATCATATCTTATAATCAAAAACCAATTCCGGTAGACTGATAGTGAAATAGATAAACCTCTTTGAACATTGAAATCATTATGGCATGCAAGGGTTCACAATCTAATCTTTATATATAAAAGTGTATAAAAACAAATGATACAAATCATAAAAAGAAACTGTAGTTTCCACTACAAGAGATTCCAGTTTTGTAGTTTGTGTGAGTTTATTATCATGTTTACTCTTTTAGCTCACACAAAACATGCAGAAGAATTTTTAAATCAGAAAAAAAAAAGCTGGTAAATGTTTAGAATCTTATATTCAAAACTTGTATGATGCAAGATGGTATTAATGAAAGGATAAAAATCCATACTGGTATAATGTGAATATAAATAAGAATTATAATTGCACAAGAGTTACAAAAACAAAAGAAATTGCGAAGCCGGTTGTGTACAAATCACTGGATCCTTATTTGGGCGTAAATAATTAGTTTTATCGATCAGCAAGGTCAGTATTTAAACAAAATCACATAATATGATTATGTGCAACAACAAAAGAGTTGAATGTTTTCCAAACAGCAAATAATATTACCAACAAATATCAATGGTTGCAGGCAGGCAGGCTTAGCTTATAGTGCACATAGATAAATCTCTTTAAAAATTATATCTAAATGTACTAGCAACTCTCGATCTAGGCAGGCAGGCAGGCAGGCAATACCGAATGAATTTAGAATACAAAATGAGGAAACATACCGGATTCAGATCCATGATGACGGATCGGACTCAACGATTGAATCAGGTTCAACTCGCAACTAATTTCCTTCGGGAATGAAACAAGGTTTGGTTTGGGGTGATTGTTTCAGGTTAATATGGGTTATGGTTAACACCACGGGTATGGAGGATGTAACCTTGGTTTTTAACTTTTATTTTAAACATTTTATGGATACGGCTTAAACATTCTCTTTCTATCTCTCCTCTCGTAGATAGAATGTGTATTTCACAGGTAATTAATAGAAATTTTAAACTTTAACTATAAAGTAAAATATAACCAACAAAATGATAATATATTGTTACTATAATTACAATTACATTAAAATTACGTGCATCTCTAAGATCGCACAAATATATTACAAATAAATAAAAACTTCCATGTATACTAAATTTGTGATTGTATTGATCGATATACATTGTTTATCAAAAATTAAAATTTTTAGTTTATGTTTACTGCTAACTTTTGATAAGGGTATATGCATGCTTATAACTTTTGATATAATCACATATGGTTTGTTCATGTGACAAATAAGGTTCTTCAAGTACATAACAACCCTAGATAATAAATGATAATATATTCATGAAACTAACCCCAAAAAAAATCATGCATCTTAATCAATTAATATGATGTCATTTGAGATTATCTACTCATGTTTATCTAAAAACACATAATATTTCAAAACCAAATTAAGTGAACTTTGATTATATAATCATCGTTAGAATCTTTATGATTTGAAATTGATTGATCATGATAAATTTATTGCCATTAATACTCTGTGTATGACAAATTTTAATTAATTTTATATTTTACAAATAACAATTGTATAATCAAACAACATATAAAACCGAAAACTAAAATATAACAAAATGATTTGTTCCATTTCATATGTGAATGTAATTGCCAGAAAAATGACAAAAAAAACCATGCTCAAATAGCAATGATTATTTTAAGTTAGAGAATCTTAGAATTTAAAGTTGCATAAAGTGAAGGTAATGATTATTATTTATAATAGTTGAAAGTGTTGGGTAAGGAATTTTTAAATTTTGAATATTAATCTCATGTTATTAGTTAATATCATGGGAAGTTGTTGAAATATTTAATTAATCGATATATATATATATATATATATATATATATATATATATATATATATATATATATATTAACAACTTATAGTTAAGGTTGAATCTTAATGAATTTTTAAAACATATTTTCATAATAAATGTTTATAACTGTAATTTAAAAAAAAAATTTATGTATAGCTTTATTATTTGGATTATAAATCATAATAAACACATTAATTATGTACTAACCAACATGTAACGCTAACATAACCCCAATTCATTGTATTTATGTTAAAATAAAATTAATTAGTTAATATAATATTAAAATTATGTAAATAATTGATGAAAATGATATTCTATGTGTCAATATCAATGATTTTTAGTAAGCGAAATTAGTGGAATGGGATTGAAACATATTTTTTGGTTTAAAATTTTATATTCCTTTAATTAAGTGATTTGTCTTGTAAGACATATTAAATTAAATATATTTAAATATATAAAAAAGTATAAATCAAGTAATAAAATATATGTTTATAAAGCATTTTGGTCTGAGTTATGAAAGAAAATATTTAAAACTAAATAGTGACCTTATTGTTAAAACCCTTTATGTAACACAAAAAAATGTCATATAAATAAATGACAGATAGTTCATATAGTAAATCGTTATACATATGAATTATAATTATAATATTCAACTTCAATGATTTAATGCTAAATACCAAGATGTATATAATAGGTATTTTCCATGTTTTCAAGATTTATACAAAATGTTTGAAAAAAATTAAGAAAATAAACATTTTCCTGAGTTCAAATGCGTATGAGAAAATTTTAAATCCAAATTTGAAACAAATCTTATATAAAAAATTATGCACTGTTGCTCGAATCTCAGTTTAAAAACAATTTGTAGTTTACCACACAAATCTAAATTTTCGACAATTATGCACCTTTATTTTCTTTAATTGACAATTACCTGTAACTTTAAAATTTTATTTTAGCAGAACTACAACTTCAATTTTAATATTTTCTTATTTTCTTATATCATCATTAATGTTAATTAATGAATCGGTTAGGATTTACAATTAATACAAATAAACTTGAATTTATATATTGAAATGTCTTAAAAGATAAGGACCATATATTGAAATTGGTTGAAAAAATGATGAGGAGGGCTATGAGATTAAAAAGTGACAAGAATGGTAGTATTTTATTAGAGTAGATAGATGTTTGGTAGACACCTTTTAAGAAAAAACTCATACTAAATAAAAAGTTTTTTTGGTTGAATAGGTTTGAAACTTTTAAGTTAAGAGCAAAAAAAACTCTATATTTGAACGCTCCTACCACTAGCGTTTGAAAAAAAAAAACTAAAAGCTTTATATATAAAATTTAAAATTTTAGTACTTGAACTCTCATCAACTGTTGTTAATTTAAATAGTTACACATTGAACCCTTGTTCAAAACCAACTACCCCACGACTTTTTAAAAGTCCATAACGTTTTCACACATTAATATTTTTTTTAAAAAAATTAACACATTACGTGATTACCGATTAGGATCGGCAACAAGTCGAGTCATTTGAGCTCGGGTCATGTGTAAGACCAAATTAGGGTCGGAACGAGTCGATACAAAAAGGGTTAATTTAGTTCGGTTCGCATCAGTATGGTTTTGAGTAAAAAGGGGTCAGGTTAGAACAGGTTTCAGATTAGAGCAGTGCCGGTTGGAATGGGATACAGATCAAAGCATGTTGGTTAAAAAATTGTCTATATGAAATTACTGTATGTTTCAGCTTTGCTTCTTGATTTTCGTCATAGTTACACGTGTACTGCCTTTGCACCAATTACACCTCTACATTCGGGTTATGTGTGCGTTGTCATCATGTGAATCATGTACCAACACTGATTGTGTGGTTGATGTCAGGTTGTGTGCCCACCCAGTCGCACCGCGCGGGCACCCAGCTAGTTTTGCTAAAAGCTCTGGCTACTCTACCAAACACCTAAATGTATCTAAAAAGCTACAGCTACCAGCTTTCAGCCAACAACCACCAGATGGTTTTGCCAAAATAATGTGAGTTGAGATTTTATAAGACAAAATAGCAAAATTAGTCATTTATGTTTAGACGTTTTTTTAGTGGTTGTTCTTTAGCAAACTTAATGACATAAATCATATTTTATGTTTCAAATATGTACCACATTATGTACTTTAACACTAACCTCATTAATTTATCTCGTTAGCTCAGGTCACATGACCCCCACATGAGGGGTAAATAAGTAATTTCCTAACCGAACTCATCCCCCTCCCCCCAACCTTTTAAAACCCTCTCCGTCATTTACCTCCTTTGTTTATAGAAATTAACGTTTCTTGCTGTTGAAGCCATAATCAAAATTGGGAAGGATAGTGTGTTTGTAAATGTGGTAAAGAATCTATAGTCAAAACCTCTTGGACGGATAAAAGCCCAGGTCGTCGATTCTATGCATGCCTTGTCCAGGTATAGGGTTGTTCTTATTTTTTCTTAACACAAGTAATTTAATGTTTTAGCTTGAAATTAGTGTTCAAAATGCAAATTCATTGGATGGTTTGATCATAAAAAGTGTCAAAGGTGCATGGACATTATCCATGGTCTTCGAAGAGCTAAGAACAGTCTTGAAGAAGCTAATAACAATCTTAATAAAGCTAATAATAGTCTTGAGGAAGCTCATAAAAGTCTTGAGGAAGCTAAGAACAATCTTGAGGAAGCAAACAAAAATCTTGGACACAAAACAAGCAAAATGAAAAATATGTTTATTTTTAATTAGATAGGTTTCATGATCTATGTACTTTTCTTCTAGATGAATGCAGTTTTTATTTAGGTTAATAGAGTGGTTATGATGTTTTCTAGTATTAACTATTATAGTGTTGACTTATGTAATGGTGACTCATGACTTATATAATGTAAAATTTTAGGTTTATGAAAAATGCACCATTTTCAAATCATGTTGCAAATCCACTACGTATGACAATTGTGTATTTTGATTGCACGTATTGGTAGTGGTTCATGACTGCACTAAATGTATATTTGACAATGCAAATAAACTAATCAGTAGTGGTCATGAATACACAACCAAATGTTAACTGCACTAACCAAATGTTGGCAGCACTAACCAAATAACTTGGTTTGTGTATTTGTGTAATATTCACTCATGTTCACTCACTTGACAAATAAATATTCACTTGACAAGTGCATAAATCATTCAAGAAACCATTCACCAAAGTCATTAACACAAAGTGATAAACATCCACCAAAGTCATTACACAAACCATTCACCATGGTCATTCATTACATAAACCAAGTTTTTCAAAAGACCAAATTAGCATTCAAAGTCATTAAACTAGGTTCAAAACACCAAATTAACATCCAAACATATATTAACACAAATACTAGATAAAGGATAGACATGTTCCAAAAGACAACTCAAACTAACATTCTGTACCATGTTCCAAGAGACCAATCACCCTGCCTTGGTGCATGTCCTTGTATTATGTCCTATGTTGCCACATTTGAACAAGCTCCTTTAGTTTCTTTCTTTGACAACTTACCACCTTGAGTCATTTCCTCTAAATGTTGATCTCTTTCTTACCTTCTTGGGTCTACCAACTTGTTTGTTATGTTTGGGTAGAGCAAGAGTTGTAGGAACCTGAAACTTTGGCCATAAGGGCCTACCATTGATTGGGTTTTTCTTAAAAGAATAGCATGTCTCCACTTGTCCATTGTATGCATTGGATCATCTAGATGAATCCAACTTTCTAATACACCAACCTTTCCACCATTAATAGCCTTGTACCAATTTGTTGCCACCACATGTTCACATGGAATACCTAGGTTGCATACATAACATAGTTTAAACACTACCCAAATAATTACACAATGACATAAAAACTACATAATTAATACAATAGACAATTGCATACCTGCCAGTTTCCACCTTCTGCATGTACATGTCCTCTTAACCAAATCAACAACTCTTTGCTTACACTAACATGATATTGACTCCCTTCCACTGAAATTATAATGTTATGCATTTGTCCTAATTTTTTGCAAGTCTTTGGTTGCACTAGGTGTAAGCAGGCCTTTAAAACATTCACTATCCTTCTCATTATAGACTCCCTTATGTATCCAAGTGCTGATATGAAGGGCTTGTCTATGCCTTCCACTATCTTACCATTGAAAACCTAACACGTGTTGTTAAGCAACATATCAGACACTTCTCTACCTATGAACAAACCAAAGAAGTTGTTAATCAGCATAATATCCTTTATGTTGACAGTTGACACATCAAAGAGCTAAAGTACATACCAGAGAAGTGTGACTTAGACTAGTATTTAGGAGGAATGCTGGATAGCCACAAGTGGGCATCCTGGTTGAATTTCTTCAACTCATTCATTGCATCCTCAAATTCAGGAATGGTTGTTGCATTAACACACTTATATAGTATATCTTTATATAGCTTCCCTTTGAAACTTCCCTTCATATTCTCATGAAGGAGCTTAAAACTTTTAGGTTAAGAGAAAAAACTCTATAAGAACGCTCCTACCACTAGCGTTTGTGAAAAAAAACTACAAGCTTTTATATATAAAATTTTACAATTTTGGTACTTGAACTTTCATCAGCTGTTGTTAATTTAAATAGTTAAACATTGAACCCTTATTCAAAACCAACTACCCCACGGCTTTTTAAGAGTCCATAACTTTTTCACACGTTAATATTTTTTAAAATAAATTACACCATAAAAACGAGCATTTTATTCTCTTTAATTTGAGTATAGTATTGCTATACTTATTTAACTTTAAAAAATTAACACATTACGTGATTACCGGTTAGGATCGGCAGCAAGTCGAGTCAAGCGAGCTAGGTCATGTGTAAGACCAAATTAAGGTCGGAACGAGTTGATATAAAAGGGGTTAATTTAATTCGGTTCGTGTCGGTACGGTTTTGAGTTGAAACAGGTTTCAGATAACAATGCCGGGATGGAACGGGATTCGGATCAAAACATGTTGGTTAAAAAATTATCTATTTGAAATTACTGTATCTTTCAACTTTGCTTCTTGATTTTCATCACCGGTTACACACGTACTGCCTTTGCATGAATTACACCTCTACATTCGGGTTAAGTGTGCACTGTCATCATGCGAATCATGTACCAATACTAATTGTCAGTTCAAACTTGTTTACATTGTGAGTCATTACTTGAACTTTGGACATTGTCGGACACTATTTTTGTCAAGTTGCTTGAACGCACACTAATAGCTTAATTTGTAATAGGTAACCGTTAGCGGGACGCCTGGTTTATACATGTTTACTTTTAGTATTCAACTCTAAAGTGAGTTTCACAGCCCCTCTCTTTTGCATATTTTTCGCTTTGGGTGGAGAAAGCATGTTCACAAGTATTTTGGGATTTTGTAATACTTTATATCACATGCATACTGTAGTGCATACATTAATAACTTGTAGTACTACACTTGAACCATTAGTATGGGATAGCGAGGAGATTTGAGTAGTACTATTGGGCTTGACAAACCTCACCCTGGCTAGTCGCACTAGCATTGACGGGGAGTCGTCGAGTGTGAATTGTCCTAACAAATTGCTATCGTTTCATTATGACATGGCGGAGGCATACAAACTATACAGTCAACTTCAGTTGCAAACACTATTTGTAGCATGCACATGGATTGGGAATCTACTGATTTACTTTGGTTACATTATTAGTAACAGTAGAACATGTATTTACCTGCAAACCTGTGAACTCACCAACCATTGTGTTAACACTTTTTAGCATGTCTTTCTCAGGTCACTAAGGTGCACATTAGGAGTTAGGATGCATCATGGTTGCATGATTGTCATCAATGAACTAAACATGTTATAGGGGTTTCATGAATTGTTATGTCTAGGCACCTAACTGTGCACTTGTGTTTTTGAACTTACACTTGTTTTACACTTTCGCAAATGCAACTTACATTGTAACGATATTTACTCATATTAATGAGTAATGATCTAACATCCCCAAAGTTTAGGTCCAAATTTGACAAATTTATAAAGATAAAGGACCAAAAATATTTACGAGATGGGTATTCAAAATAATGGGATAAAAGCATTCTATATTAAAGTAATAAGGAAACTCCATCCCACTTGGAAAGTGGGAAAGAAATAAAAGCACTTTATAAGGAACGAAATTTCCATGGTAATGTTCTTATGTGGCTACTCACTCTCACTCGTCCTAGAGGAGGGTACGAAGCACCCGACGCGCACGGGCACGGGTGGGCGAAGGGCGCTATGTGGCACTTTGATGGTGCACTTTGCACTTTGCACTTCGCACACTCGCATTACCGCATAAGGGCCGCTTTAGTATTTTTGAACTATGGAAGTTAGATTGAGATATGACGAGTTACCAAAGACCAGGGACGAAAAATAAAACTTTTGGAGATTTATGTTCCTTCCCCCGACACGAAGGAAATGGATAAGGAAACTTCGCGCTACGAGTAGTAGCAATGAAGTAACCTCGTCAGGTGCTGACACGTGTCACCACGTGTCGACATGTGGCAAGTCTAGTAGGTTAACTCATCAAACCTAATGATCTACTTCACGTGACGCGAAGTATGCTTCGCGCGACGCGAACAGCGCGAAAGAATAAAATAATAAAGGCGGCTAAGTTTGTCCTTTGCGCAACGCGAATAAATTCTTCGCGCGACGCGAAAAAGCCCAGTTCAGCCTATAAATAGGTGGCACTAGGGTGAGAACCATTTCATCATCACACACCCACTCTATCTCGAAATTCGTGCTATAATCCCAACGTTTCGAAGTGTTCGTTGTCTAGAAATACGTGCAAGTAGAAGTGCTGCCCACGTCGAGTTTTAGCATTTCATATAGACAAGCCGTACAGGGTAGGGGGTTCTGCCCGATTATTTTATTATATATGGCTTAGACCCTAGTCGGGGGTATAGTCTATACCTTGATCAGATAATTATTTGAAATAGCTTTCATAAGATAAGATTATAGATGAAATATTATCCTTTATTTTATATAAAGATATTTCTTATGAAAGCAGAAATTTGAAATACACATTTTTTAAAACATAGTATATAAATATTAAACATATATTTTATAAAAAGACATGGATATCAAGGTAAAGGTTATGCAAAGTAGACTAAAGATCTGAAGCTAGATTGTAAATCTAGTTATTTATGAAATATTATTCTCATACTATAGGTCAGAGATAAAGATCAAGCATATATCAGTGAGAAACATTGATTATAACAAAAGGTGAATACGCTCAACCTTTTCATAGTGCGAATACGTTGTATGATGTGCTAAAAGTAGTTATTAATTTATTAACTAAATAAACGCTAATCTAGACACTAATTAATAATTCTAGACTCTTAACTTAACTAAAACTACTAACCGGCAAGTGAACCGGTCGACTCTAGTACAGCTAAGTAAGTCCGGATATCGAACCCACGAGACTCTTTTAATCACGTAAACTAGCTAAATTTGACTAAACTATAGACACGACTATTTATTTTATTATTATTTTAAGGGGGGTTACTAAAATACTAATTTTAAACTAATTAATAAAACAAAAGACGACTCAACTTAGATCTTAGACTTAATGCAGATGATGATGGAAAACCACTTAGGCTAGAATCCTCAAAGTTTTGGTTATCACTTAATCAGAAAATGCTTGTTATGACACTGGGATCATAAAATATTCACTTAAAAGAAAACCCAAACAGGACCCCTGACCCTTCTCAAAAAGACACCTATGGATTTCTATTAAATTCTTAAACGCACCAGTTTTAATATTAGACTTCCTTACGGTTACCTGATTAATTATGAACGAGTACCTTTAAACTAAATCCTACTTTACAGCGTGGAAATCAAAGGCAGTTTAATAAATTCATTCGACATTAATAGACAAAGTTGAAAAATCAAACCTAGACGAACTCCTTACGAAGAACTAAATCTAGCAATCTTAATCAACCAAGACCTATCAAATAACCTATCACCTTACAGATTTTTAGGTTAGCATCACACTTTTATTTATTTGGTTAATAATATTGTTTCTATGATCTTATTATAAATCAATCATAAACTAGTCAAGAACACACAGTAAATAATATAACAGAATCCTATTATATGACAGACAATCAACAAAGACTCTGTGAAACAATAAAATTCATCAAATAAAACCAAGCACACATATGCATCAAATAAATAATATTAAACTTTTTACTGATTCATAAACACATAACGAAAAAAAATCCCAAAAAAAAAACATCAATCAAAGGTTCATCATAAGCCTAGGCAGTCTAAGGGTTTAGCCAACAACCGTACTCAAGAACAAAAGAAAATAAATAGGTTCAAACAATAAATTCATAACGAAAATAATAAATTCAAACCGACTGATAATGATTATTGGATGAGAAGGTGTTGAACCCAGACGTTATCTAGTTGAACCAAGGTACTCTCTCCTTTCTTCTTTCTTTGTGGCTGCCCCTCTCTTTTCTTTCTCGTCCGTCCAATCAGGGGCCCTCCTTTCAATTAATTCTCCGTTCCTCTTCTAGGTCTCTAAATTATGTCCAAGACCCTTCTTTTTAAAGCTTTCTTTCCACCGCCTTTAAAGTATTCTTTTTATGGAAACCTCTAATTGTTGGCCATCAATAATTTCTTCTCATTTGGGCTTATTAAATCCAACTACGGGCCGTCCATTTCTCTCATGTGTTGTGAACTTAAAACATATAAACATATAATGGATAGTTAATGTAATATAAAATAATATTATATAATTTATGATAAACCTACGTAGTGGGTTTCTTATTTCCCATTTATGCTCTCTTTTTTCTTTTTATTTCCATAACATAATAAATAAGTATTTACATGAGGTTCTCATTTAACCAAATTTTATCTTTTCTTTTTATTAGTTACTATTCATATCATTTTAGCTCCTGATCTTCTAAAACCTTAAAAAAAACACATATGAACCAATAAGAATAATATCAAATAAAACCTGGATAAAAAGTACCTAAAAACGTAGGAAATATTTATAAAATAATATATATATTTTAGACCATATCATTTTACGGTGAATATGTCTATGTACTGTTTTTGAAAGATATTTACTCTTTTAAACTATGGAGGGTTATCCATATGTAAAAAGTTATGAAAGTATTTGCATGAGTGTTGGTTCAAATTCTCTAAAACGTTTTGATACAAGGTAGTACTAAACACTCAGGCTAAAATAGGTATGTGTCGGGATCCTTACATATATGTACTGTGGTGGACACACTACAGACATACTGACCATGAGGCAAATGACTGTCTCTAGGGTGAGTGAAGTCCAATTATGTGGTTTGCACGTATGTTTAGTTCTGATGAGATGGGATTGAGACCCACTGAGTCGTTGAATGCTATTGGTGTTGTGTCATAACGAATTGTGAAAATCTTTTATTGAGTCAGTGTATTCACCAGCATATAGCTGACGTATTTTTAAAACTGTTTTCAGGTAATCAGGAGTAATGTATAAAGGTGGATATGCCAGTAGAGATAGAAAATCACTAGGCATAGAATACAGCTGGTGGCTCAGCTAATTTTGTAATGAAGTATATACGAAACTTGTTTTAAACAATTAATTTTATAAAATGAAAAAGGGTATTTAATTCCCTATATTATGAAAGTAAATATTTTTATTTAACATTTTCCGCTACAAACTTTGATAAATTAACAGAATTGGTACCAACTATTGGTCACACGCCTAGGCCCGAAGGCCGGGTGTGACAAGTTGGCATCAGAGCCATCGGTTTTAGCAAATTAAGTATTTGATAAAAGTACTTAGGTTTTAACCAATTTAAGTGCATGAAAGTACAGATAAAATATATATGCATTTGGAAAATTCCTAGACATAGTAACTAATAGTTACCTCTTATTTCTCGTCTATAGCATGTCGAAAAGAGGAAACTCAAACGTTGAAGTCAAAAGTAGACCCTTAAGGAATACGAGAGGGAGATTAAAGAAAAATATCGAAAATCAGGAAGTGAATGTTACCCCTCCCACTGGTGATTAATTTGTGATAAAGGAGGATATGCAACAACTGATTGCTAAAGGAATTGCTGAAGCTTTCCCAGCTATGCTCGAGGCTATGAGAGAGAAAGAAACATCAAGCAATGAGAAATCTAAAAAGTCCAAATGAGATGAGGAAGAACATGTTGCTCTAATTCTGATAGTGATTATGAAGAGAAGAAAACCAAGAAACAAAAGACTAAGAAAGGCTGTAGTTATAAGACGTATCAGACATTTAAGCCTAGAGATTTTTATGGAAGTGATGGTGTTATTGCTTAACTAGGATGGCTTGAAGAAATAGAAGCCATTAATGTCATAAGTAAGTGTACTGAGGTATAAGCAATTCAGTATTCATCCCAATCATTCAAAGGCAAAGCTTTGCATTGGTGGAACACCCTTATACAATCCAAGGGTAGATTAAATATGTACAAACTAAGTTGGAAAGAATTCAAAGATCTCGTAATCAGGAAGGTTTGCCCGATGAACGAGAAAGATGAAATTAAAATCAAGTTTTTAAACTATAGAGTTGTTGGAACGAATCTCAAGGACTATAATACTAAATTCTTGGAGTATTGTAGGATAGTACCACACTTGGTAACACCAGAAAATAACAAGGTCACTCGTTATATCTAGGGTTTACCAATGGAGATTAGAGACATGGTTAGATCATCATTACTTCAAACTATTGATTCAGCCATGGAATTGGCTGGATATATGATGAATGGGTTTATCAGAAACCGTGAAGAGGAAAAGAAAGAAAATACCTTAAAAAAGGAAGTTGTATTTAAGAGGAATGATAGGGAAAACAAGAAACAATATCGTGGAGAGAAGAAGAATTCACAGTCACCAATTCCGTTGTGTAAGATATGCAACCGAAGACACTTTGGGAAGTGCAAGTTCAATAAGTCAGTCACCTGTACTAATTGTAAACATGTGGGCCATGCAACACCAGATTGTTGGAAGAATAAGATTACTTGCTATGGTTGTGAAGAGATGGGACATTTCCAAAATGAATGCCCAAAGAGGAGAACTGGAGTAGATGGTGCAAGTGGTAGTGGCACCAAGAACGAAGGCAAAAAGAGAAATGCATATGTTTTTGTGTCAACACCTAGAATGCAGCTGAAATGTCAGACGTCATAACCGGTACGTTTCTCGTTAATAATGTTTATGCTAGGGTTTCATTCGAATCAGGCGCAAACCAAAGTTTTATAGATAAGAGATTTTTGTGGTCTATTAATTGAACCCTTAGTTAAGTTAGACAAATCCCTCATAGTTGAAACAACCGACGGTAATCTAGTTTGAATATCTGAAGTCTTGAAGAAGGGCAAAATTCTATTAGCAAGACATGTCAAACATGTCCAGTTGTTACCCATGACATTGGCAGGCTTTGATATTGTTCTAGGTTTGGATTGTTTATCCAATAACCAAGCTCATATCATGTGTGATAAGAAAGCAATAGAAATTCGTACGAACGGGAAGACAATTCAAATCGTTGGAGACAAAGATGTTGGTCATTTTAGTTTAATCTCGATGATTAAAGCTAATAAATGTATGCGTAAAGGATGCTTAGCATTCATGGTATATGTGACAGAAGAACCTAAAGAGAAGAAATTAGAAAACGTACCAATTGTCTCAGAATTTCCTGATGTTTTCCTAGAAGAATTACCAGGAATACCACCGGAGCGTGATGTTGAATTTAGAATAGACTTAAAGCCTGAAACCGCTCCAATAGCCAAATCTCCGTATAGACTAGCTCCAACAGAGATGAAAGAATTAAAGAAACAACTAGACGAACTACTAGAAAAAGGATTTATAAGATCGAGTTCTTCACCTTGGGGAGCTCCGATTTTATTCGTGAAAAAGAATGACGGTTCAATGAGAATGTGCATCGATTATTGTGAGCTAAACAAAGTAACAATTAAGAACAAATAGCCGCTCCCAAGAATCGATGATTTGTTTGATCAACTACAAGGAGAAAGTAGTTTTTCAAAGATCGATTTGCGTTCAGGTTATCATCAGTTAAAAGTCCAAAAAAGAAGACATTTCAAAGACTACATTTAGAACCAGATACGGACATTTTGAATTCACGGTTATGCCATTTGGACTTACTAATACTCCTGCAGCAT
>NW_027503997.1:0-24359 GCF_021521415.1 Bidens hawaiensis | reverse complement strand
ACATGTCTTTAAGTGCAAGTCTACTTCCTCATCTTCAATTTCTTTAGATTTCTCTATTATTTATTTTTATTTTTCTGAGAAGGTAACACATAGTAAATCATCCATTAAACAAATGATAGATATATAAAAATGATCTTGTCATGGGGTTACATTTAGGTTTTGAATCTCTTTGAACGGGTGGCGCTCTCTTTTTTAGCCTAACAATTAGCTCCATATAGTACCTAATAGAAAAAAAAACGTAGGAGCATATTATGATTACTTAGGCTTTGATGATGAATAGATAAGTAGAAAATTTTTGGTTGGCCTAATAGAAAAAGACACGTCCATTTTGCCATTCCTATCAAACAAATTATAAATAAATAAATTACCATTCAAGAATGCATTTGAGATGAAAGTCATGCTTGCAACCCATAACCTTGAATAAGAAAAATATAATCAATCACTTAGTAGAAAAAAAATGGTAAAAGAAACTAGAGTAAATTTAACCGTCACATTGAAATGAGTGATGCTGAATGTAACATTTGTTACTTTTCGGTTTAACTTGCATTTGTATTTGTATCAAAAACCCGACCCGTTTTAATCTTTCGGATTCGTCGTTATTAATAAAATGTTGGATTTTATGTTCGTTTATGTTTCACTTATGTCGGGTCAAGAAAACATCCTTTTCGATACATTAAAACACATCTTTATGATGAAAAATGACTTAAAACAAACTTTATGGACTATTATTGTCAATAATCAAAAGCTTGTTTGATCATTTTAACTAATCACATGCAATTTCCCCATATGAATGAACCATACTCTTACCATTATAAAAGCAAGGTTTCATACACCACTTTGGTTGTTTCTCTCTCAAATCCAAGTATTATTTCTTCAAGTTCTTAATAGTTTGATTTCTCAAGGGCAAGCTAATACTAATCTTTATTTCTAACTAATTCTTGTAACTTAAAGTTTGAGGTTGCAACATATATATAATATACACCCCTTGTTTCCTTCGGCTTTCACTTCTCCGGTCACGGTCGGTTGAAGTGTTGTGCTACAAAGCAAAGCTACATGGAGGGCTATTATAGTCCTTGATATATACATAACTTATGTTTTAGTTTATGCTTTAATTTTGTTTATGCTCATCAATATTGTTTAGTCCTTACTTACTTTTAGTTTCTAAATCATTTTTAATAGTTCAATAGTATTGGGTATGTGGCCACAATTTTCGGTTTCATCCCAAGTCAAGAGCCGAAACCAAAACCGAACTTTTGTTTAAATACTTATTGTTAACATATTGTATGAAAGATTTGAGTATTATTATTTTTAAGTTTATTTTAATGAGTTCTATGGTATTGGATATGTAGCCACCATTTTCGGTTTCATCCCAAGTGAAGAGCCGAACCAAAACCGAACGCTTATTTAAATACTTTATATTTAAAATAACTAATTTTAAATTGTTATCTCAAAACACTTTGTATGTTGGATCTAACTTAATCTTATAACAAGTTTGGACCGACAAAACCAAACACTCGCTTAACGGACGTCGAGGTTCTTCTTAATAGAACTACACACTTGGTTATGCTTCTTTTGATTTCATTGAGTTATCTCATAACATTTTGGAACCTCGGCTTTGAGCTTGACCAATTATCAAGACTCGAACTGATAAATCCGAACACTTGCAAAGTCTCGTCTTGGTATTTATTTAACTTCGCAATATTGCAATTATACCCAAATATTTACTTAACAAAGGTTAAGTAAAAACTAATAAATAGAATACCGAGACCCGACTTCGAGTAAACTTACTTTTCAAAATCATTACTTTAATTCCTTATGTGTTTACATTTTAGCCTTCAAACTTAAATTATTTATGTTAAATGTCAAGTTATTTTACTTTAAAGCTTTCAAAACCATCTACTAACTTAAGACCCTTTTTAATCGAGGTCTTTCCCGTTGAACTTACCCTTCCTCCAGTTTATCTCAAACTATCCTTTAAGTTACTTAGTTAACGTGAGTACATTTCATCCCCTGTTTTCACTTTTATACTTTGGGGGTAACATGCATACTTATCCAAAACAAGAACGATTTACTATCTTCAAACCACAAACTTTAGGGTGTATGATACTTAGAATACTTGCTCTATTGTGTGTTATATGTTTCATATGTTTTACGTGCACGAGTGTTTATTTTATATTGTTGTGGAACGCTATAAGTATGATCATACGCACCCCTAACTACTTAGCCTTGTTCAAGTAGCATAGGGCATCATTATCCGAGTATGTCGGTTGTTACCGATAGAAAGGATCCTCATTTACATATGTTTTATATACCACGATCGATGCTTTAATTTTTAGTCTCATATACGTTTGTGGATTTCGCTCATATTATATATATTCAAAACTATGAAATTGCTCACCAACATACGTGTTGACAAATATTATTTTATGCATTGTTATGGGTTTGATTATTACTTGACTTGGAGTTTGGGAGACGTCATTCTATTTTGATACCACTAGGTTATTAGAAGAATGAGCAATATTTATTTTTTGCATTTGGTGTTTATTTGTATGAACAAGATGTGTTATTTTGGTGATTGAATGAAATTAAGGAATTGCTTAAATATTATCACTTTAATAGTGTCTTGTGTTCTTGAGCAATCTGTTGCACCCCGACATGTTTCGCCGCCTTTGGTCGGGTCGTGACACTGAAGGACATGTGTAAGAAGCTTATTTGCTTATGTTATGAATAGTAGTAAGATGTGAGTTAACATAAACTTGTAAATTAATATATATATATATATATATATATATATATAATTAGGTGTTGGATCATTTCAGAAGTTTTTTTACAGCGAGAAGTGCGAGAAGTGAAAGTGTAACTCCATTAATCCCTAATTTCACTCCTTTTTTTATGTGTAGGTGCGTTGTGTAGGTGCACATGTATGTGTGTAGGTACGTATGTTTGTATATGTGTAAGTATGTTTATATGTTTGTAGCTATGTTTGAATGTATGAAAGGGAGTGAAATTAGGGATTAATGGAGTTATACCTTCACTTCTCACACTTCTCACTGTAATATCACTTCTCGCAAGATACATCCCCTATATAATTATATATTAAAAGTAAAAATAAATAACTAATGGAGCCCACTCTTTTAGGTTTTTAAAGATCTTTCCCATAAACATAAAAACGTAAAAAGCCATCCAAAAACCCGAATCTTATCAGAATGGATAGTTGTTGACATCTCCTTTAATGACTATCACATCGATGTCATGAATCTCTTAGACCACGTGTAGTAGACGTTTTGAAGGGGTGAAAAAACTCTTCAAAGCGCTCCTAAACATCGCCCTCGGGGCTTTTTGAGGGGCTATTTGTAGAAATCGTCCCTCCCTTAAATGGTTCAACCAATCAAATTTCTACTCCATAAGCACATACTTATCACACATATAAATTTTTCATATTTAATTTAAATTAGGAAAATTGGTTTTAAATACTCCCAACTATCATGTGTTGGTAAATAACGGGCTCAACTTTACATTTGGCTGGTGATGGTCCCAACTAAATGCCTATTTATTTTTAACAGTCCGCGATTAACGGATTCATAACTCCGTTAGTATTATGCTGAGTTGGTCATCCAGCTGTTAAAAATCATCTGACGTGGAACGATTACGTGGCAGTGATCTCTTTATAAACATCAGGTGACGTAGTTGACCAAAATCATAACCCTAAAATACCTAATTGAGCAAACTGAAGAACCCTAAAACACCAAATTGATGGAATTGAGCTCCCAATCATCTTCTTCATCTCGTTGGAAGAAAAACCCTAAAAGGTTCTGCGACTAACGGATGACTAAAATTCAGGTCAATTTTAGTTCTAGGTTTCCAATGGTGGGGTTTTTCATTAGAAGTCTAGAAATGGGCTCCAATTCGAATCCATAGTTCGTGTTAGTTGATTACAGATTGCAATTAAAATCTTAAGGCTTTTATTTGGTTGATAAAAACGAGTTGAATGATATATTTATTACCTCAAATGGTGTTCTAATTGATATCCCGAAGAGCCTTGCCGAAATTCAAACAACCCACCGGAAAAACGAGTTTTGAATTTTTGGATTCAAACTACCCATTGGTGGTGGTGGTGGTGGTGATTCGTTTATTCGACGGAAAAACGTGGGTGCGGGTAGGTATATGCAGTGGGAGGGAGGAACCGGAAAAACGTGATGCAGTGGTGATTTGTTTTCCAGCGATTAATGCAGGTGATGGTGATGGTGGTGGCTGCTAGAGAATTAAACAGGGAGGGGGAAGACAAGTAGACAACACATGTATACATATATATATATATATATATATATATATATATATATATATATATATTACTTATTATAGTAATATTTGACATATGCAATATTTGACAACTAGGCGTGCCAACTCTGCAACCGACTAACGGAGTAGTCATCCGTTAGTCGCGGATCGTTAAAAACAAATAGGTCTTTAGTTGGGACCAACACCCGCCAAGTGCAAAGTTGGACCCGTTATTTGCCAACACATGATAGCTGGGAGTATTTAAAATAATTTTTCCTTTAAATTATAATAACTTTGTAATGACTAGAATGGTTCCATCCACTACATCCATGTTCGACCAAAAAACCTCAATGCTTACATGGTGTCACATGACGCAAAATGCTCCCCGTAAAAGCTTCTTACTACATAATGACTTGATAAGAATGATATATATTTTACAAAAACCTGCATATTGCTTATTATTACGAGTTTGATTTCTTTTCAAAATTTATACATATCATCCTCACTTTCTATAGCACTTACCACTTACTATCTAACGTTAGAAATATCATTAATTTAATGTATATATAATCACAACCCTTGAAAAACAATATAAGAACTCAAACACTCCCTCACATGAAGTCATAATCCCTCATGTTCCATGATTGTTCCAAGTCTCCTTGTTTCTCATATATGTGATTGTAGTTGAGGCTTGCTGAGCATTGCTAGCCTAGATCAATGCATCATTCTTCATCACAATCTATGTTGTGCTTTCCAGGCTTCCAGCCACAATCGATTGAAGATAACTCGTTCGAATAACTTTTACTTCCAAGATTTTCCTTAATTTGTTATCTTGGTATTGTATTCTTTAAACTTATGCTTTTATTTTGTAGTTAATTCCAATGTGTTGAATTTAACTAGTAATCCGTTTATAGAATTCGTTGAGAGTTAAAATAAAAGTCACTAGTTGGTTGAAGTTAATAAATGAAAGAGTAAAGTGCTATTTTATTCCTTGTGGTTTGGCAAATAATGCGAATTTAGTCCAAAGAATTTATTTTTTTCATATAAACCATCAACGTTTCCCAATTCTTGTCAATTACATCCAAATCACTAGCCTCGTTAAATTTAATCGTTAAGTCAGGGGTAGACATGTCTTTTCAGTGTTTCATTCATTATACTTATTCCAGCGAAATGCAGTTTTCGTCATTGTGGTTTGTCCAAATCTGCGGTTTTAGTTCAATAGTTTCAAGTTTGCAATTTTCGTCTTTGTAGTTTCATTTCACTTCCAATTAAACCTGAATATATTAACTTCGTTAAGTCTGGTCGTTAACTGCAACAACGTGAAAATTTCGAGTTCAAAGTATCAACTTTCTAAAGTCTAGGGACTAAAATTGCCAAAAATCAAAACTTGAGGGTTAAAAAATGAAAAATCTGTTTTCCTAACCCATCGCGTTACGCGATGAGTCAGAAGAGACACCCATCGCATACCGCGATGGGGTGTCTGACAATGTGTGACACGTGTGCCACGTGTTGCCACTTGGAGCGGTGCCTGCTACGTGTCGACACATGGCAGGTCTACGCTGTGTGTCAGCAGACCTATATCGCGGTACGCGATAGGTCTGCTGAAGGACCCATCGCGTACCGCGATGGGAGCCAATTTGAAGTCTATAAATTGCGGCCAAGGGCAGCTCATTTCTGCACACCAAAACCGCTCTCACCTTTCTCTACTCTCTCTCTAGAATACCTCGAAATTCGTGCCTCGTTTCCACGATAAACGTGTCATAATTCCTTGAGAAACGTATCCCGAGCCTTCGTTTGTGTACAACGTTTTCTTGAAGTACGTGCCACCCTTCACCCACATACCAAGAAGGTGTTGTTGAAATGGCAATAAATCTCGATAAGCGTGTCAACGAGTATTGAAGTTTGGTGTAATCGTTTGACGATCGAAAAGTAAAGCGGCGTCGGAGTGCTGCTCAAGTCCCTAGGATTTCGGTACGCCATTAAGGTTAGGCGTAATAACGAATTCAATATAATTCAATATTATATTCAAGGCTTAAGCCTTAAGTCGAGGTTATACTCGATACCTCGATAAAAGAAAAGAAAACATAACAAAGAAATGAATGAATGATAAGATGTTGAATATTGTGATAACATATATATGTGTGTAAGTATATATGTAAATATTCTTTGTTATGAAATATTAATTAATGAATAAAGAGTATTCTTAAATAATAAAATAAAATGGTCACGTTTCTTGGAGAAGAAGAAACGTCGGGTTTTTAATATATACTAAAGGTTTATAATTTACTTTTAAACAAGAGGTTTTCAAGTAAATAAGAATTGAACTAGAGGTTCAATCGAGGATTGAGATATAAGACTAAAGGTCTTAAGCCGGATCGTGTATCCGACTAACAAATATTTATACTCGTAACTATAGGTTCGAGATAAAGAAAGGGAATGACCCTTGGACGGTGAGTGAAGCCGATCCTAAAGAGATAAGGTGAATACGCCCCCAAACTTTTAAACTTGTTTTCAAAATGTGTCAAAATTGTTATGTGAAATCGTTTACAAGGAACTATGTGTTCCTAAAACCGTTATAACTATGGGTATAAACCTAGCCCTCAGGCTGTGGTATACGTATGTCTGGATCCTTACATAGGTGGTACTATGCGATGTATGGGCATGATCGCACCACCCTTGGTCGTAGGACGCTATCCTGCAGAGAGTACGACCGTATGTGTATATTTACGAGTACTTAATGAAGTTAAACGCTGCGGTGTTTGTGAGGTAACCTAGCGTAGAGGCTCTAGTTTATAATGTGTTATTTGACTTGATTATTCCTAAGCCACGTTGGGCCGAGACAGACGTAGTCTCGAGGGGTAATTAAGTAAAAGAATTATTTTGCGTCAGCGTGTTCACCAGCATTCGATGCTGACGTATTTTATTACATTTTGCAGGTGAACAAGTTTACCACTTGGAGTGACGAAGTGCTTATATATCCGATGGCTCGGATTTCTTTTGTAAACTTAATATGGTGGTTTGTAAATATAAACACATAAATCTTTTGTAACTTTAAACGGGTGTTTATAATCCCGTCTTTTATAAATTACATTTTCGATCCTTAAAGTTTATAAGTCTTCCGCAAACTAACGCAACTCTGATTTATTTACAATTATGATACCAACTGTTAGGTCACGCTCCTAGGCCCTAGACGGGGGGTGTGACATTAACCCATTTGCGTACCCAACACGTGATGACCATTTTTGTCGTTTTTCTCCCCAAATAAACCACAGTTCTAGTTCGCAAGCCCACTCACGTGAGAGGTTGTGTTGTATTGGGGGGAAAAGGAAAAAAAGAAGGAACAAAACCGCCTCTCACGTGAAGGGCACACTGATGAGTTTAACGACCAAACTTAACAGGATTAGTAAATTCGGGTTTAGTTGCAAGTGAAATAAAACAATAGGGAAGAAAATTTCAAATTTGAAACTAATGGACTAAAACTGCATATTTGAACCACCACATGGACGAACGTAGTTCACTGAAATAAGTAT
This sequence comes from Bidens hawaiensis, assembly GCF_021521415.1. Taxonomy (NCBI): domain Eukaryota; kingdom Viridiplantae; phylum Streptophyta; class Magnoliopsida; order Asterales; family Asteraceae; genus Bidens; species Bidens hawaiensis. The sequence goes on along the minus strand of NW_027503997.1, from coordinate 16,551 downwards.
TTTAATAAAGAAAGAGTGAAAATGCATGTTTACCCCTGACTTAACGATTAAATTTAATGGGGTTAGTGATTTGGATATAATTGGCAAAGACTAGGAAACGTGGATGCAAAAAAATAAACTTTTTAGACTAAATTTGTATTATTTGTCAAACCACAAGAACGAAAACGACAATTTACTCTTAATGAAATTATCTATATAGAGTAAGAGACAAATTTGGCGCCACAAACATGGTTTTTGATAAAGTGTTGTTTTTAGTATATAAATTAATGTTTCTAGGTTTACTTAAGTCAGCAGGTGGTTATCTATAGTTCTAAACCCGTGTTTGACTCCCGGTAAACTAATCCTCTTTTGTCATTTTTAGAAAGAGGATAGAATCAAAGACAGCTCGCACCAATAGCGGAGCGGCCGGAGATTGATTGAAAAGGCGCAGCCCTGGCAATTGAATCATAAGCCGAGATCATAAAGATCCTCTCATCGGTGTTCTACCGAACTGAACTAATAATAGTTTATCATTCAGAAAGAATGGCGAAAGAGGCCTCGTTTTACCTGCCCTTGGGACTGGAACTGATTGGTTAAGGATGTCTTTGAAGATCATCTGGTCTGGCTTGTTACCATTAGTTCCTCTCTCTATATGTCTTGACACCCTTCTTTTCTTTTCTTTGCTGATTCCTCTCAATGAAATTTTTAGTATTTAGATTTTTTTTTGTCAAGTAACCTTTTATCTACTTGACGCGTGTATACCAGCCACCAGGTGTATTGCACTGGCAGAAAGATGATGAAGCAGCAACAAAAACCTTGGAGACGGTGCATAGTAAAGTACATCTTTTTGGCCGTTGATGTTTGAGACGAGCGAAGTGGCAAACAAGGGTTTCCGATTGAGATGATTCAGGCCTGTTGTATGAAGGCATTATTTGGATCATCAATCTGTTCTTCACTTAGGTCTTGAGGGTTAGCAAATTCCTTTTCTCTTGTCATTATTTTCCTTGGTAGCTGAGTGAATGAAGGCATAAGACTGAGGGGTGTGGGGCTTCAACGGGGGCGCTAGAGCCCCTCCGCTCGCGCCCCCAGGCGCTAATACCACACCACCAGGGTGCTAGCGGGGGCGCTAACGGGGCGCTAACGCGAAAAACAAGGCAGGCGTGACCCGGTTAGCGGGAGAAGAGAGAGGGCTGCACAACTTTTGATGGTTTTTTGACCGTTGGGAGCCGAACAAACCAAAAAAAAAAAATTCCTATATAATTATACCCCATTTCACCCATTTTTATACCAAAACTTCAAACCTTCACCCAAAATCAATTCATCTTCTCAACTTTTTTTAAAAAAAATGGCTGGAAATTGGTTCCCAAACCTTGATTCAGATTATCTTGACGATGATTTATGGTCGTCACCGCACCAACCGATGTTTTATTCGGAGCCGCAAGAATCATCCGGCTTTCAACCATCCAACACACAACCGTCTCCTAACTTTGTTGTTTCGGAGACACAAGAATCACACGGTGAAGCTACGGGACCAAAAAGACGCGTCCACCGGAAAAAACAAGTTGCAACGGACCGGTCGGGACCGGCTTCGACTCCGAGGACGAAACGGAAAGCCACTCCATGGTCATCGGATGAGAAGGAAGCCTTGTGTCGAGCTTGGATAGTCATTTCTGAGGATCGGCGTTGCGGCAATTGTTTTAACGTTTTTAAAAATGATTTTTAATAAAAAAATTTAAATAAAAAAGTTAAATGGAAATCTAATTTATTTAGTCATTTTGCAGCCGACTACCAAAAGAGCAAGATTTTTTGGACAAAGGTTAGGGAGACGTTCTACATGCTCGTTGGGAGTACAGAGTGGAACGCCGATATGATTTCGGGTCGGTGGTCCGAAATCAGAAAATTTGTCGGCTTGTTTACTAATCTTTTCAACAGAAACAGCGGTCTTATGAGACCAAGTGGCAGTGATGATTTGGCGGTTTACAATTTCACGGTCGAATAGTTGAAGCAGGAGTGTTTGCGGAGGTATGGGATGGTGAAGACGTGGGACGATTTAAAGTTGTGGGAGAGGTTGAAAAGGTGTTCCAAGTGGGTTGAGCTGGTGGCGCTGGACTTTGATGCGGAAGTAAGGCCGAAACGGACTAAAACTAGTTCGTCTGGAGCGTATAGCACTTCAACCGGGTCGGATTGCCGCGTTGGATTCGACCTAAACATTGCGGAGGAGGAAACGTCTTCACCGCCGAGGAGGTGGCCATTGGGAAGGGACGCCAAGGGGAAAAAACCGGCTGAGGGGGAAGCCGTAAACATCGCCAATCTTGTTGAATCCCTCAATAAATTCAACAAAACCATGGAGGTGGTCTCTTATGACAAAAAGGAAAAAAGTCGAATGAGAGATTTGGACTTTCTTACTAGAGACTTCAGTAACCTAAATCCGGTCGATCAAATGCTAATGGAAAAGCAAAAGGAACGTATCCGAAAGAGGTTGATCGAAGAAGACCAAGCCGAAGAATAAGAAGAATGTTTTTTTTAGTACTTTAATTTTTATTTTATTTTTAGATATTAATGTGTTTTTTTATTAATGTGTGTTTTTTTTAATAATTTATGAGTTTTTTTAATAATACGTTGTTTGAATATATTTATAAAAAAATAAAAAAAAATTTCGTTGGAGCCCCTGCTGGAGCCCCTCCACACCAGGCTCCAACGGGGGCTCCAACGGGGGCTCCAACACCCCCCTTATCCAGTTTCTCTCTTTGCCACACGTCATAATATTATTGGTTGGAGCCCCCATTAAAACCCCCCACACCCCTCAGCCTAAGAGTACATGACATATTTACTAACATCAGTTAAATGAGTTGCCAAGGTTCTGATTTGAGTGATTGTGTTTTTGACAATCTGACATCATTGTACCCTTTTTGCAGTTTTTATTGCTGCTGTATGGTTACCCGGTTCACTTAGGAGTTAGGACTGTTAAACTAGAGAGCGTTTCACAAGTGATAATCAAATCGGAAACGAGAACACGTGGTGGCAGTTGTTAATCTTTCCTTACGAACAGAAAGAAAATATGCAAACTCCTTTGGTTGCAAGCTACTGATTGATTGGTGATTGATTGGCCACAAGTTGTATAACTCAAACATGATTGATTGGCCACAAGTTGTATAACTCAAACACACAAATTCTGCTTTTGACTAACAAAAAGAACTTTATTAAACTTGACATAAAAACCAATAAAATAAACAAAGGCAAGTGGGGTTTATATAATACCCCCAAAAGTCTCCTACTCCAATACGTACTAGTAATTTGAAATACAAACTAACTCAAATTCAAATTAAACAAACTTAAACGATATACTAAATATTAAAAGATAATGATAATAATTAATTCCTCCGACCCACCTCATGAGATCAAAACCGAACCGCCCTTATCCACAAATGTTGAACACATTTAACAAGGACGCCAATCATTTTGTTTGCGGATTTGTCTCTTCGTCATTTTAAGGTGATTTATATAAAATTATAGCTTGATATGGTCTATCATTTTATGGATGAAGTTTCTTACCTGTAGGATTAGAATGTGCACTTGAACATTGGTCGATCTGTTGAGTTGTAAACTTGTAATGGTATGTTTTGACATCCAAATGCTACCTGTTTATTTTAAGATTAAAGATTTATTTGAAGTTTCAACAAATAACATTATTACAAGTCTTATTATTTGTTTCCATTTAATGCCTTGAAAACATATTTAAAGTTTGAACATTTCTCAAATAGTTACAAGTCTTATTATTTGTGAAGAAACACCAGTCGAACCCCGACCGATTACTGGTAACCTAGGGGTTGGAGAGCTGTTTCCCACGAGGGGTTAGACCCTTGGAAGATGGTTCTTCTGATAACCTGCAAAACAGACACCGTGAGCTCGTCACTGAGAAGGGGGGGGTTCCTCCTTGTGACCACCCTCCGGCGTGAGAATCAGACTAGATTGCTCTTTAAATATAAAAGTATATTAAGAGATTGCTAGAGCAGATATCAGGTATATATGATGATAATATGATAAGATGAGATGGTCATACCCTTTGGGGTATTTATAGCCGAAGGTAGGTTTCCAAGGGGTTTAGCCGGCCCAACACGCTACCAACTGTAACCTATGCACGTGCCCTGCCTGTGAGTGGTGGATAGGTAGCGGCTGACACAGAGCAGGCGTGTCGTGCACTCTTCCTCTTCTGCCAACAACAGGCTAGGCACGTGGTATGGCAGGAGTTGGTGGGTAGGCGGCGGCTATTGGTCACAGTGCTGTGGCGTGCTGTCTGCCATGCTGCTGTCAGTGAGCTGTCGCATTCTTGGTCAGATCTTTTGTCTGTACCTCGTCAGGTATCACACAAAAGATCCTCCATCATACGGACTGGCTCATTTAGGCGGGAGTTTTCCCCCTCCCGCCTTTGCTCATTCCTTCAGGTGACACTGGGGAGAGTTAAGTGCCTAGTGCGTGTAGCCATGCTGCGCGGGTGGCCTTCACTCATGGCTTGTATCCGAGGCTGCGGGAACAGGCGGAGTCCTTCACCATGGGAGGCATTTCCTGCGGGACCAGCTTGCATACTGCGCGTAAGGACGTCACTTCTCTGAGCATGGTTGGTCCTGCGGATCCAGTTGGTCTCTGCGCAGACGTCCCTGTTTAAGGTGAGTCTTGCGGGTCCAACTGGGCTCTGCTGGGACCTACCTCTTCAAGTCCCCCCAGTCCAATGTTCTTCTCATGCGTGTTTAATAAAGTGAGGTGAACTTTTGGACTTAAAAGGGGTTTTGAAAAGGGTTTTGTAAGGTTTTCCATGGGAAGTCCTTGTCACTTGCAGAAATGCCCGAGTTTCCTGCTTGGTCTTTGGGTATGATGCGGGTAGGTCTGTAACCTCCTCGCAAGTCAGGAGCATTGAGTCCCAGTTGTGTGGATTCTCCATGAGGTTTTGGTAGTTTTGAACATAGTGATCAATTATGTTAAAACCACCAATTCCATCCTGGAGCTTTAAACAACGTAGTTCTCGACGTTCCCGCTATGCGGGGATGTTATTTCCTTTTCCGCAAGCATTGCCCAGAAGATCCTTCTTGGTTTCAATTCCCAGCGGAGCGCTAGGTATGTGAAGGGTTTTGCCTTAACACTGTACCTGCGCTCGTCTTACGGTTACTTTACTTCCAAGGTATTCCTGGCGTCAATTCCCTGCGGGTGCTAGGTATGTGAAGGGTTTTGCCTTTACACTGTACCCGCACCTGTCTTATAGTTGGTTGCCGAGGTACTTGGCTTCAATTCCCTGCGGGTGCTAGGTATGTGAAGGGTTTTGCCTTAACACTGTACCCGCATCCGTCTTATGGTTACTTGTTCGCCAAGGTTTTCTTGGCTTCAATTCCCTGCGGGTGCTAGGTATGTGAAGGGTTTTGCCTTTACACTGTACCCGCATCCGTCTTATGGTTACCTGTTCGCCAAGGTTTTCTTGGCTTCAATTCCCTGCGGGTGCTAGGTATGTGAAGGGTTTTGCCTTAACACTGTACCCGCATCCGTCTTATGGTTACTTGTTTGCCAAGGTAAGGGGGTATTTTCCCGCTTCTTTTTAAATTTTGAATTTTGAAATTCGAAAGGTTGGTGGAAAGATAGGAACAGTCCAAACCTCTGAAACGTCGCGCGACGGTTTCTTCTGACTGTCAGGACGTGCAGGAAGTTATGGTGACGTGACATTATATGGTCATTCCAGACGCTTTTTCAGGCGCGTGGGCGCGATTTTTCGGGCGCGTGGCCGCGAAATTACTGGCACACGTCCTGTCAACAGCTGTTGCCAGTCTGCTTTTTGCCACGTGTCATAGTTTCATTGCACCTTCGATTTCTCTCTCCTTCGCATTAAATTCACCGCATTAATTGCGATTAGTATATAAAGGGGGAGAGGGTTATTTGCAATTCACACTTTTCACTTTCATCTCTTCTTCTCAAGTAATTTCCGGTGAATTTTTCTGTTCAGTAAAGCATTACCCTGAAATCTCTTTTCATCTTTCTTCCACTATGCCTTCTCATGATGCTGATGACCAGAAGACTGCTGGCGAATGCCAGTGCTCTCTTCCTGTCGATCTGTACCAGTATATCGTCAGGAAGTTCATGCTCGAGTCTCTCGAGCCTGAGTTTCCTGAACCCCACCATACTGTGTACGATGCCCCTAGTGGCAAGATCGGGGTTTATGCTGCATTCTTTGTCTACGGAAACCTTAGGTTTCCGTTGACAAAGTTTGTGTACCGTGTTCTGGAGAGGCACGGTGTGCACCTGACAGAGGTGCACCCCATGGCCATTGCCAAGGTCCGGCACTTTGAGTGGGTGTGCCGGATACTGGGCCTTGAGCCCCTCGTTGACCGTCTGATGACCTTCTACACTTGGAGGTGCATCCAGGGGTGGTACACTCTTACAACCCGTATCAAGGGTTTAAAGATTTGTACCACCGAGCGGAGTCTTCGCTCGTGGAGAAGAGAGTTCTTCTTCATATCCGCTCGCGCCATCCCCATCGCCATGAAGTTCAAGAATGGCCAGGCGCTTCCGAACCTTCCCGCCCTCAACTACGAGGAGGCGGAATGGTTCTCGAAGATATCCCGGGTCCATTCCCCGGTTTTCCGTTTTCCGGAGTCGGCGATGGTGATGCTGGGGATGAGCCGGGTGTGGAAGGCGGCGAATGCGGATAAGGTTCCGATCGTCCTTGAATATGGTTCGAACTCTGTCCCTTATGGTACGTCTTGTTTCATTTTGCTGACTTCGATTTTTTCTAACTTTCTTGTTGATTTCAGAGGGGAACGATCTTCAGTCGCTCCTGAACCCGCGGGAGGAAGATGGTCCCGCGCGGATGGGTACTCGTGCTCCGGACGAGAACGAGTTGCCCATCTTAGAGCAGACCGCGGGTCGGTTCGTGGAGGTTTACCCGCCAGGCCAAGAGATCCTGAGCCACCGACGGCCAGGTAAGCCTATCTTCTACCCTGAACCTGTCAATGCTGTGCCTGCTGCTGGAGTTGACATTTCTTCTTCTGAGGAATCCGCAGAAGGTCCTCCACTGGTGCGGAAGAAAAAGGCTGCCGTCGGGAAAGGCAAGGAGAAGGTGGCCTCTACGCCCGACCCGGTAGTCCTATCTGACTCGGAGTCAGATAGTGCAGAGGTGGCGGGGGAGCCCGGTGGTGAGGAGACCACCGCTCCGGAGGCTGTAGCGACGACGACGGTTACCGGTGTCAAGAGGCCGGCTCCATCGAGTTCGCCCCCGCTCGTCCGTACGTTCAAGCTCAAGAAACCCCGTAAGTGCCCCCATAAGTCTTGTCTAGATTTGTTGTTTCAAATAAATTTCTAACACTTTTGCTTGTGCAGGTGTGGATGTTGACGCATTCCAGGGTGGAGTTGGAGCAAGTATTCCTCCGCCAATGAGGGAAGGCTCGGTCAGCCTTCCCGAGGCGTCGACCCAGGCGTCTGCGCCTGCTTCCGTTGGTTCCAGCCTTCCCAAGGCTGTTCCAGCTGAGAAGGTGTCTCCGCCGGCCGTGAGTGCAATTTTTACAGCATCTTTCACGGAGCCGGTGGTTACTGTTGCTGAGGAGGCGACGCCAACAATGGCTACCACAGCGGCTGCCACTATACCTGCGCCACCGGCACCGACGGCCGGACCATCAGGTACGCGCCGGGCTTCCCGCCGATCTATGCCACCTTCCCGTCTGCCTGACCTGTTGGATGGATTTCCTTTAGGTTCAGGTGATGGGTTTGGCGGCTATCGGCCTGTTATTGACCCTACAGGTACGTAGGGTTCTTTTTCCTTTGTATATTTTTGTCATCTTTTCCTAACTGCCTTTGTTTCTTTTGCAGTGTCGGATTCCAATGAAGTGTATGTTCCAAGATGGAACATACGCCGAGGAACAACCCTTCGCACCCCTGTGGAGTGCGTGGATTGGGCTCGCCACGCTGCTCCTCATGGTGCGTTGGGGGAAGCCATGGCTAGCTACCAGGAGGGTAGGCTAACCAATGAGCTTCGGGTTCTCCAGGCCCGGACGCAGCCCCGCGTCGAGCTGCTTTGTCGTGAAAACGACAAGTTAAAAGCAGCTCGCGCCAAAGATGTATCTGAAGCGCGGGCTCTTCGGGAGGAGAACCGGCAGTTGGCCGCTGCCGCAGCCGAGAAGGAGAAGGCATTCAAGGCCCTCGAGGTTGAAGTCCAGGCGCGACTCGAGGCCCGCTCCAAGGCTGCCCAAGCTGTGAATGAACAGCTTCGGCTGGCCAAGGAGACTGCGCGAAACTCAACTGAGAGGGCTGCCAAGGCTGAAGCTGTTGCTGAGCCGCTTCGCGAAGAGAATGAGCAGCTTAAATGCAAATTAAAGGCTCTTCAGCATGCTCATGACGCCTTGGCAATGGAAGATGCCAAGAAGCTGCAGGAGATCCTTGACCAGAGGGGGGTGCTTGACCGCACTGAAAGGAAACTCAAAAGCGTCGAAGAGGCTGCCGCCAAGGAAGTTCAACTTGCCAACCTTGATAAGAGCGGAGCCGAACGTGCTTACAAAGAAAGTCAAGCTACCCTCCAATGGCTGCTTCGAGAAGCGTTGCCTCAGGTATCTTTAACTTTTTCTTTACGCTTTCTGTTCGTAATTAGAAAATGTTCTAACTTGTATTCTCTTGTAGGTTGTGCGTCGGGTCCTTTCGGAGACCTCTTATGACGATGCGATGAGCACAGCCCTCAACGCTTCTCATGAGGATGGGGAGAAGACTGGCTTCCTGCTTGGTCTAGGGTTTGCTGAGAGAGGCTTTCCGCCCTCCAACTTCCCTTTATTCAATGTTAATACTGAAGCTGCTTATGACCAAGCTGTGAACCAGTACGCTGCCTTCCCGCATCCAGTGGTGGAGAAGGTGAACGAAGCTGCTGCTGCTGATGATGGGCTAAACATCCTTAAGGCTTTCCTTGGGCAGCCGCGCTCTGACGGTGCTGGTCCAAGCGGAGGTGGCCCTGAAGCCTGATCCTGAAGATCCCTTCCCACTGCTAGGATAGACTTAGCTTTGTATAGATTTCTTTTAGGCGGGTAGTTACCCGGCCACTGTTGTAATATATCATTGAAATATACGATTGTTATTCCTTTCATTGGATTCTTTGCTTTATAAACTTATGACTTGCATACTTAGTTTAAAATAGCAATTTTCCAAGTGTTTAGAATAAGAACCTTCGAACGTGGTTGATAGTGGTTTAAAGTTTCGCTTCCTCCTTCGTGATTGTGCGGGTAGAACCGTCACTTGCACTTGGTAGGATGGCTAAACTTTAACTTTTATCTAACCTGCGTGTAGGTTTTTCTTACTTTTTGAGGATAAGTTAACCTTTGAACGTGGTTGATAATAGGTGTGAAGTTTTGCTTCCTCTTTCGTGATAGCGCGGGTAGAACCGTCACTTGCACTTGGTAGGATGGCAAAACTTTTACCCATACCTGACCTGCGTGTAGGTTTTTCTTACCTTTTTAAGAATTTTGTTTTGAACCGTTCGACGCGCGGCTGTCGATAGGTTAGTGTTCATCTTCCTTTCATGATTCGTGCGGATAGACCGGCACTTTCATTTAATGGAATAATTGAACTCCTTCAACTGACCTGCGTGAAGGTTTGCCACGTTATTGGGTTCGTGCGGGTAAGACCGCCTTCCCATGCAACGACTTCACGTAATGTGAATGCCGTCACCAGTGTTGGATAGTTTTAACCGTTCGACGCGCGGTTGTTGATAGGTTAGTGTTCATCTTCCTTTCATGATTCGTGCGGATAGACCGGCACTTTCATTTAATGGAATAATTGAACTCCTTCAACTGACCTGCGTGAAGGTTTGCCTGTTGAGGATAAGTTAACCTTTGAACGTGGCTGATAATAGGTGTGAAGTTTTGCTTCCTCTTTCGTGATTGTGCGGGTAGACCCGTCACTTGCACTTAGTAGGATGGCATAACTTTACCCATATCTGACCTGCGTATAGGTTTACCTTTTCCTCTTAAGAATTTTGAACTGTCCCACGCGCGGTTGTTGATAGGTTGGTGCAGTTCCCTCGAATGATTCATGCGGATAGGCCAGCACTTTCATATGGTAACTTTTTTCTCCTTCAACTGACCTGCGTGAAGGTTTATCATGCTTTTTGGGTTCGTGCGGGTAGGACCGCCTTCCCATGCAATGACGTTTTGTAATTATGCGGTGAAAACCGGCATATTAGTGTGTACAAAAGTATAAATGTAAATCATCAGCTTCGACGTTTGAAAGAGAATCATTTCCATTAGAAGTGGCTCTTGGCCTTTTCTGTACAAATTGGAATTGATTACATGCAAACTGTGTAATTGAACTCCCTTCCATGTTGGGACAGGAGTGCCATCGAGCCGACACGCACCTGTTTCGGGATCTCGTTCTTTATGCAGCATGTAGTCTCCATATTGAAGCTGATTTTTTATTCATGTTTACCCCAGCCATGGTTCCACACGCACCTGCCTGCTTAGCTTTTATTTCGCCACGAGGTGTGCGAGCGTCCCATCTCTGACGAATGTTTCGACCATGTCTTTTACGTCTATGCATTCTTCAGTGTTGTGGCCTTTTGTTCTGTGATAGTCACAGTACTTGCTCCGATCAGCATCGTGACGATGTCGGATTACTGGAGGCTTTGGCCATGGGAGCTCTTCAGTAGCAAATATGTCAGTGACGCTTTTGGTAAGTGGCGTCCATCTGGAGTTCCGGTGCAGCTTTACATTATCCCTTTCACCCAATCGATGCTGTAAGCCGGATGAGGTGTCAAAGTTTACCCTTGACTGCCAAATGCCTTGCTTCCGTTTTTTGTTCAATCGGGCGGTGAGGATGTTGTCCTCTCTCGTCCTCTGGGTGTAAAGGTTTGTGCTCTGCGGAAGGTCTCTACCCAGTTGCTTCTCCGTTTCCGCATAGCGTTTAGCTGCTGTCATGATGCCATCCCATGTGGATGGCATTCCATCTTTACCCGTTAGGGTGCGGATAAGCTCTGGGTCCTGCGCGCCCTGGATGAAGGCTGCGCGAACAAGATCCTCGCTGATATTGCCCAAACTTAACTTCTTTGAGTTGAAGCGAGTGATGAAGTTTGGTAGAGATTCATCTTCTTCCCGTATGCATTTGAGGATTGTCCATTGCTCCTCGGTATACTTTCGCTGCTGGCTGAAGTGTTGGCTAAACTTCTGCTGGAAGTCTGCCCAGTCGTAAATGTGGTTAACCGGTAAACGATCAAACCAAACCCTAGCAGCCCCCACCAGCGTCATTTGAAACATGTAACACCACGTGGGTTCCGTCCAGTTGCTGACGGTTGCCCCTGCTATGAACCTGTTCAAATGGTCGTCTGGGTCGGACATACCATCATAAGTGCCTATGTTGGGCATTTGTTTGGCACTTTTTGGGGCAATTGCTTCCGCAATGTCCCTTGCAAATTTGGACGTTCCCGCATTTGCAACGTTCGGTCTGTACGTTTTGGAGAAGTCTCGTGGACTTCCACCTGTGCTTTTTGGTTTGAAGGCTTGTCCAAAATGCCTTCTCGGTTGGGAATCCGTTTCCTTACGCTTCCCTTTTGCCCTATGGCGAGGGTTCGCGTCGGAGTCGGATTCCTCCGAGTCATTGTCCAAGTATTCTTCGAATTCGTCGGCCTGTTGGACGGAACGCAAGCGTTCGTCCAACTCAGCTTGGAATTCCTTTTGTCGTGCCTCCGCCCATGTCTTAACTTCCTCGAGAGTTTGGCGGGGGAGTCTTGTTCGTTTTTTAAACTGGGTATCGGTGAATCCCAGTGGGCGATTATTTACTGCACTTGCCCCAGCTTGGGTAACTGGGGTAGTGTTCGTAAAATTTACTTCACTTGCCCCGGCTTGGGTAACCGGGGTAGTGTTTGTAAAAACTGTGTTGCCGGTATTCCCTCCAGTAGCTGGGGTTGTGGTTACCGGAGTCTCTTTAACCATCTTTCTAGAAGTTTGAAAAAACTGGAGAAAAATGAAGTTCTAGCTTTATGCACGGATGGCGCCAATGAAGAAACACCAGTCGAACCCCGACCGATTACTGGTAACCTAGGGGTTGGAGAGCTGTTTCCCACGAGGGGTTAGACCCTTGGAAGATGGTTCTTCTGATAACCTGCAAAACAGACACCGTGAGCTCGTCACTGAGAAGGGGGGGGTTCCTCCTTGTGACCACCCTCCGGCGTGAGAATCAGACTAGATTGCTCTTTAAATATAAAAGTATATTAAGAGATTGCTAGAGCAGATATCAGGTATATATGATGATAATATGATAAGATGAGATGGTCATACCCTTTGGGGTATTTATAGCCGAAGGTAGGTTTCCAAGGGGTTTAGCCGGCCCAACACGCTACCAACTGTAACCTATGCACGTGCCCTGCCTGTGAGTGGTGGATAGGTAGCGGCTGACACAGAGCAGGCGTGTCGTGCACTCTTCCTCTTCTGCCAACAACAGGCTAGGCACGTGGTATGGCAGGAGTTGGTGGGTAGGCGGCGGCTATTGGTCACAGTGCTGTGGCGTGCTGTCTGCCATGCTGCTGTCAGTGAGCTGTCGCATTCTTGGTCAGATCTTTTGTCTGTACCTCGTCAGGTATCACACAAAAGATCCTCCATCATACGGACTGGCTCATTTAGGCGGGAGTTTTCCCCCTCCCGCCTTTGCTCATTCCTTCAGGTGACACTGGGGAGAGTTAAGTGCCTAGTGCGTGTAGCCATGCTGCGCGGGTGGCCTTCACTCATGGCTTGTATCCGAGGCTGCGGGAACAGGCGGAGTCCTTCACCATGGGAGGCATTTCCTGCGGGACCAACTTGCATACTGCGCGTAAGGACGTCACTTCTCTGAGCATGGTTGGTCCTGCGGATCCAGTTGGTCTCTGCGCAGACGTCCCTGTTTAAGGTGAGTCTTGCGGGTCCAACTGGGCTCTGCTGGGACCTACCTCTTCAATTTGTTTTCATTTAATGCCTTGAAATCATATTTAAAGTTTGAACATTTCTCAAATAGTTTTTCAAATTATTTTTTACATACAAGAATTTATACTCTCTCTTTTAACAAATATTGCAGATTATAACAGAGGCATTATCGATATCTTCAGGAAACACGTTGTGTGATGGTCTCTTTTGGATTCAACGTATGTTGAAACTGCATTATTTGCAAATAAATGTTTTCCGTCAAAAAAGTTTTCTGATTTTTTTTAATTCAGACGAGTTACCCCTATTATATCTTCACCTAGCAACCAAATAAATAACCACATTTATTTACAATTATCTCAACTATATATAAAGAATGAGTGAAGGACCTCTTAAATTTTAAGAGGTCCAATCAATTATGCACAATGTACAATACACAATGCATAAAATTATGAGATTTTAGGGGTAACATGGACTTTTCAATCTCTTATACAGTTAACAAACAATTCAAAAATATTTACAAGTATAGTCCTTTAATTTTAATCACATTTTGTTAATATATATAATATTTGCACGTTTACCCCCTTATTCTAAATTAACTACCCTACGACTTTTAAATGGCTATAAATTTTTCCACGTTAATATTTTTCCAAAAAACAATACTCCATAAAAACGAGCATTTTATACTCTTTAATTTAAGTATGATATTGCTATATTTTTTTAGTTTTAAAAACTTTACGTGTTATGTGATTACCGGTAAGGACCGGGAAACGGGCCCCGTCGAGTGGGTTCGGGTCATGGGTCAAAAATGGTTATGAACAAAACAAATTATACATAAAAATTAAATTTGGTTCAGGTCTGGTTGAGACCGGTTACGTGTGTACCGACACTGGATTGCGCATGTACAACTTGTGACAACTGCCCAATCCGACCCGACCCAGGTACCCGTTTTCGAATCCGATTCTTTTTATGATTTAAAATTTGATTATTAATCTTTGTAAATTTAACATTAAATAAATCATATATATATATATATATATATATATATTTTATATTACTTACTAATACTAATAATTCCTTTCCGCTGTCCCGCCCTTTTCTCTCTTGTCGCCGTCCCGCCCCTTTTTCTCTCTTGTCGCCGTCCCGCCCTTCTCTCTTGTCGCCGTCCCGCCCCTCTGCTTAACCCTTAAGCCTTGAACCCTTTTTCTCTTAACTCTTTGCTTGTCCTTTGGTTCTTCCCGCCTAAGGATGTCTGCGCAGCTCCACGCGCCAGACTCCTTACAAGGAAGCCTGCGTGAAGACCAGCTGTTCCTGCGATACGCGAGGCGAACTGTTCCCGCGGCGCGCAAAGGACTGTAGTTCTTCCCGCGGCGCGCTAAGGATTTTAGTTCTTCCCGCGGCGCGCTAAGGATTGTAGTTCTTCCCGCGGCGCGCTAAGGATTTTAGTTCTTCCCGCGACGCGCTAAGGATTGTAGTTCTTCCCGCGGCGCGCTAAGGATTGTTCTCTGTCTGCCTTCGCCCTCGCGCGCGCTCGAGTCTTCTCGCGCTAGACCTTAAGTCTTTTCTTCAGTTTAGGTCAGCCTGTATGCTTTTGAAATATCTTATCTTTGGTTTGAGCACTGTAGGTCAGTTCCGACATCTGTCCGAAAAGCCACTTTCGGCGCAGCATGCGCACCAATCCTATTGGTTGACAGAAAAAGTGACTGACATAATCTTTTGAAATCTTCTTTTGCATGTCTTGAACAGTGCTTTATCTGACACCTCCCATACTTTGATCTGTAACCTGTCAGCTTTTCCCCATCCCCTGCAGCTGCCGGCATATCTTTTGATATCTTTTGCTTTTGGTTTCTTATGCTTTTTAATATCTTTTGCTTGATTTGATAAGATCTTTTCCTCTTTCAAGGGATTGTGTTCCCTTGGGTTTTCCTATAAATTAAGCTAATTTCTTGTTTATTAACACTACACACTACACTTAAACACTCCCCAAATCTCTCTCCCTTTGCTCTCTGCCGTAGTTCCTCAGCAACGCCACTCCTCTCTTTGCCTCCGTCTTCTCTTCTGTTCTGCCCAGAATCTCGGTAAATATAAATATATATATTTTGTTTTAATTTGTTTAACTAACAAAAATCGATACTTACTGCATATATTCAAGACATAAAAACCAATCGTTAAACCAATAACCTCTTATTTATAGGTTAACTTGTGCTTGTTTAAAAATTGGATTCTTGCATTATCTTTCAACGCACCGTTTACAGGTGAGTAATCTCGTACTTAATCCCCTTTTATTTTTAACGTTTTGGGATGTTCATGTGTTCGTACAACTTGAGTCTTAAACTTGTTTATGAAATTTATGTGCGCAAAACCCCATGTGTTATGGACGTTTACTTGGCTGTTTATTTGTATGTGTGAATCATTAACCGCTTTGTTCGGCCTATTCCGAAGTTTTCATGGATCCATTAGATGAACACGGGAGACCTATCGTTTACGGTTTTCTTGTTTTGTTTACACATGCACGTATGATTATTTGTTTTTGTGCTCGATTGGGAGCACGGATTGAACTATGAGCTATGATCTATTTAGGCTTGATCACAATCTGATTACACCCTATGTTAAACCCCAGTTAAGCACATGTTGCGCGCAGTGTTTGTTATTATCTATTTATATCTATTAAACTTGATTTCTCACCGACACGCAAGTGTTGACGTTTTATTTTAACACATGTTCAGGTTTGCTGTAGCTGCTTTTGGGAACCTCAAGGACACGTAGGATGTTTTCTTTTTCTTTGGACCTAGATTAAAATGTAACAAGACAAATTATGTTATTTGAATATTTTAAGTTATGATATGATTTATGTTACTTTACGATTTGTGTTCTGCGCGTGCGCAATGAAAATGTATTTATTAAATATTGACACCCAAATAGTGTCACGAGTAATGAAACAATACGTGGCGCCCCGATGTATAATCCGCCATCGGTCGGGGTGTTACACAACTGTTGTGTGAAGCGTGTACCGACACGGGATACACGCTCGATGTCGCGTTACACACACACTATTGTTGGGTTACACGCATGTCAATGCGAGGTTAGGTGCGTACTAATACCGGTTAAGCGTTTAATGTTGTGTTTACACGCATATCCCGCGACATCGCAGGGGCACCCTTTATAAAATACAAGAGTGATGGGAAAAAGTAAGAGTGTTGCTTTTAATCGTTTTACTACTTATAAATCACATAGTATAAGCTTAAAGATGGGTAAAATGATCATTGTGACATTAAATATCATGTGTCTTTCCATTTTATTTAAATTTGTTACAAAATTAACATTTAACTTTTATTACCTTTTGTAAATTCATAAAATTATTATGCGATTGCCCCCTTCATCTTTAACCCGTAATTTGACAACTTTATTTAAAAGTCTTGCTATATCCATTTTTTCTGATATATTATGATATATAAAAACCATTGCGACGCACATATTTTTGTCGACATTTTGATAATTTTGCTCAATATCGACTTAACAATTATAATATACAAGTTTACTATGCATCAATGTACAAGTTGTGATGATTATGTAAAACACTTAATGCATACGCTATAAATAAACATGTTTCCTTTAATCTAGCGGTTAGGCTTCATCAATTTTTTTTCCTCAAACCACCCTTCTTTGACCATATGAT